>NC_091934.1:22489909-22492409 GCF_041260155.1 Ptychodera flava | reverse complement strand
TTTACCTCAATGTCAAACAATATGTAGGTCAATACTTAATAAGTAGAGTGAAATGTAAAATCTCTCTCTCTCTTTCTTTGTCTGTCTGTCTGTCTATCTGTCTGTCTGTCTGTCTGTCTGTCTCTGTCCTCTCTCTCTCTCTCCTCTCTCTCTCTCTCTCTCTCCTCTCTCTCTCTCTCCTTCTCTCTCTCCTCTCTCTCTCTCTCTCTCTCTCTCTCTCTCTCTCTCTCTCTCTCTCTCTCTCTCTCTCTCTCTCTCTCTCTCTCTCTCTCTATCTCTCATCTCATATATTATATTTCAGCTGGTAAGTACATTCAGTCAACATTGATTATTGAAAATCAATCAAAGTCATCAGTGGAACTATAAACTACCGTTACGGATTGAACCTTGAATTCCGACATTGAATCGTGAAATATGTTCCTCTTTAACATTTATCTTATAATCAATTCTTCCCTCAGTACATATCATTTGTAATTTGAAATGTGAATACTGTTGACGTGCATTTAATAATCCTAAGCCGCTTTTAATTTTACAGCAATTGTATAGCGACCATTGTCTTTGAAATTAATAGATCAATGTTTCACCATCAGACAGACGGTTTTGTACTTGATGTAGTATGCGAATCCGAAGTAAATGCCTGAAACGTTTGCTTAAATGTTCCTCAAAGTATCTTTCACCCACTCAAATTTAAATCAAATATTAAAATCAAGGGTCATGATGACAATTTTAGTTCTAGAGTAACTTATTACTCAAGATTAACGGATATTTGAAATTACTAATTGCCGGAATCCCTGCATTAACTCTATAGGGGAAATAACTTTCTTTATCAAAAATTGCTACGACTGTTTAAGTTATCTTACTCAAAGCACTTCAAAAGTAATCCTTGGAAGTGGCATATCATGAGAGAAACGAAAAATGGATACGCATTCTATATTAATAAAAACTGTGAAAGCTCTAAATTGGCGAACTATTACGGACCAAACTTCGTAGTTTGTGAAGATTACATTGAGTTTACCTCAATGTCAAACAATATGTGGGTCAATACTTAATAAGTAGAGTGAAATGTAAAATCTCTCTCTCTCTTACTTTGTCTGTCTGTCTGTCTGTCTGTCTGTCTGTCTGTCTGTCTCTCTCTCTCTCTCTCTCTCTCTCTCTCTCTCTCTCTCTCTCTTCTCTCTCTCTCTCTCTCTCTCTCTCTCTCTCTCTCTCTCTCTCTCTCTCTCTCATATATTATATTTCCAGCGGTAAGTTCATTCACTCAACATTGATTATTGAAAATCAATCAAAGTCATCAGTGGAACTATAAACTACCGTTACGGATTGAACCTTGAATTCCGACATTGAATCGTGAAATACGTTCCTCTTTAACATTTATCTTATAATCAATTCTTCCCTCAGTACATATCATTTGAAATTTGAAATGTGGATACTGTTGACGTGCATATAATAATCCTAAGCCGCTTTTAATTTTACAGCAATTGTATAGCGACCATAGTCTTTGAAATTATTAGATCAGTGTTTCACCATCAGACAGACAGTTTTTGTACTTGATGTAGTATGCAAATCCGAAGGGAATGCCTGAAACGTGTGATTAAATGTTCTTCAAAGTATCTTTCACCCACTGAAATTTAAATCAAATATTAAAATCAAGGGTCATGATGAAATTTTATGTTCTAGAGTAACTTATTACTCAAGATTAACGGATATTTGAAATTACTAATGGCCGGAATCCCTGCATTAACTCTATTGGGGAAATAACTTTCTTTATCAAAAATTGCTACGACTGTTTAAGTTTTCTTACTCAAAGCACTTCAAAAGTAATCCTTGGAAGTGGCATATCATGAGAGAAACGAAAAATGGATACGCATTCTATATTAATAAAAACTGTGAAAGCTCTAAATTGGCGAACTATTACGGACCAAACTTCGTAGTTTGTGAAGATTACATTGAGTTTACCTCAATGTCAAACAATATGTGGGTCAATACTTAATAAGTAGAGTGAAATGTAAAATCTCTCTCTCTCTCTCTCTCTCTCTCTCTCTCTCGTCTGTCTGTCTGTCTGTCTCTCTCTCTCTCTCTCTCTCTCTCTCTCTCTCTCTCTCTCTCTCCTCTCTCCCTCCCTCTCTCTCTCCTCTCTCTCTCTCTCTCTCTCTCTCTCTCTCTCTCTCTCTCTCTCTCTCTCTCTCTCTCTCTCTCATATATTATATTTCCAGCCGGTAAGTTCATTCACTCAACATTGATTATTGAAAATCAATCAAAGTCATCAGTGGAACTATAAACTACCGTTACAGATTGAACCTTGAATTCCGACATTGAATCGTGAAATATGTTCCTCTTTAACATTTATCTTATAATCAATTCTTCCCTCAGTACATATCATTTGAAATTTGAAATGTGGATACTGTTGACGTGCATTTAATAATCCTAAGCCGCTTTTAATTTTACAGCAATTGTATAGCGACCATTGTCTTTGAAATTAATAGATCAGTGTTTCACCATC
>NC_091934.1:22477409-22482409 GCF_041260155.1 Ptychodera flava | reverse complement strand
TCAGTACATATCATTTGTAATTTGAAATGTGGATACTGTTGACGTGCATATAATAATCCTAAGCCGCTTTTAATTTGACAGCAATTGTACAGCGACCATAGTCTTTGAAATTAATAGATCAGTGTTTCACCATCAGACAGACGGTTTTTGTACTTGATGTAGTATGCAAATCCGAAGGGAATGCCTGAAACGTGTGATTAAATGTTCTTCAAAGTATCTTTCACCCACTGAAATTTAATCAAATATTAAAATCAAGGGTCATGATGAAATTTTATGTTCTAGAGTAACTTATTACTCAAGATTAACGGATATTTGAAATTACTAATGGCCGGAATCCCTGCATTAACTCTATTGGGGAAAAAACTTTCTTTATCAAAAATTGCTACGACTGTTTAAGTTTTCTTACTCAAAGCACTTCAAAAGTAATCCTTGGAAGTGGCATATCATGAGAGAAACGAAAAATGGTACGCATTCTATATTATAAAAACTGTGAAAGCTCTAAATTGGCGAACTATTACGGACCAAACTTCGTAGTTTGTGAAGATTACATTGAGTTTACCTCAATGTCAAACAATATGTGGGTCAATACTTAATAAGTAGAGTGAAATGTAAAATCTCTCTCTCTCTTTGTTTGTCTGTCTGTCTGTCTGTCTGTCTGTCTGTCTGTCTGTCTCTCTCTCTCTCTCTCTCTCTCTCTCTCTCTCTCTCTCTCTCTCTCTCTCTCTCTCTCTCTCTCTCTCTCTCTCTCTCTCTCTCTCTCTCTCTCTCTCTCTCTCTCTCTCTCTCTCTCTCTCTCTCTCTCTCTCATATATTATATTTCCAGCTGGTAAGTACATTCAGTCAACATTGATTATTGAAAATCAATCAAAGTCATCAGTGGAACTATAAACTACCGTTACGGATTGAACCTTGAATTCCGACATTGAATCGTGAAATACGATCCTCTTTAACATTTATCTTATAATCAATTCTTCCCTCAGTACATATCATTTGAAATTTGAAATGTGGATACTGTTGACGTGCATATAATAATCCTAAGCCGCTTTTAATTTTACAGCAATTGTATAGCGACCATAGTCTTTGAAATTATTAGATCAGTGTTTCACCATCAGACAGACGGTTTTTGTACTTGATGTAGTATGCAAATCCGAAGGGAATGCCTGAAACGTGTGATTAAATGTTCTTCAAAGTATCATTCACCCACTGAAATTTAAAACAAATATCAAAATCAAGGGTCATGATGAAATTTTATGTTCTAGAGTAACTTATTACTCAAGATTAACGGATATTTTAAATTACTAAGGCCGGAATCCCTGCATTAACTCTATTGGGGAAATAACTTTCTTTATTAAAAATTGCTACGACTGTTTACGTTTTCTTACTAAAAGAACTTCAAAAGTAATCCTTGGAAGTGGCATATTATGAGAGAAAGAAAAATGGATACGCATTATATATTAATAAAAACTGTGAAAGCTCTAAATTGGCGAACTATTACGGACCAAACTTCGTAGTTTGTGAAGATTACATTGAGTTTACCTCAATGTCAAACAATATGTGGGTCAATACTTAATAAGTAGAGTGAAATGTAAAATCTCTCTCTCTTCTTCTTTGTCTGTCTGTCTGTCTGTCTGTCTGTCTGTCTGTCTGTCTGTCTGTCTCTCTGTCTCTCTCTCTCTCTCTCTCTCTCTCTCTCTCTCTCTCTCTCTCTCTCTCTCTCTCTCTCTCTCTCTCTCTCTCTCTCTCTCATATATTATATTTCCAGCTGGTAAGTTCATTCACTCAACATTGATTATTGAAAATCAATCAAAGTCATCAGTGGAACTATAAACTACCGTTACGGATTGAACCTTGAATTCCGACATTGAATCGTGAAATATGTTCCTCTTTAACATTTATCTTATAATCAATTCTTCTTCAGTACATATCATTTGTAATTTGAAATGTGGATACTGTTGACGTGCATATAATAATCCTAAGCCGCTTTAATTTAAAAGCAATTGTACAGCGACCATAGTCTTTGAAATTAATAGATCAGTGTTTCACCATCAGACAGACGGTTTTTGTACTTGATGTAGTATGCAAATCCGAAGGGAATGCCTGAAACGTTTGCTTAAATGTTCCTCAAAGTATCTTTCACCCACTGAAATTTAAATCAAATATTAAAATCAAGGGTCATGATGAAATTTTAGTTCTAGAGTAACTTATTACTCAAGATTAACGGATATTTGAAATTACTAATGGCCGGAATCCCTGCATTAACTCTATTGGGGAAAAAACTTTCTTTATCAAAAATTGCTACGACTGTTTAAGTTTTCTTACTCAAAGCACTTCAAAAGTAATCCTTGGAAGTGGCATATAATGAGAGAAACGAAAAATGGATACGCATTCTATATTAATAAAAACTGTGGAAGCTTTAAATTGGCGAACTATTACGGACCAAACTTCGTATTTTGTGAAGATTACATTGAGTTTACCTCAATGTCAAACAATATGTGGGTCAATACTTAATAAGTAGAGTGAAATGTAAAATCTCTCTCTCTCTCTCTCTCTCTCTGTCTGTCTGTCTGTCTGTCTGTCTGTCTGTCTCTCTCTCTCTCTCTCCTCTCTCTCTCTCTCTCTCTCTCTCTCTCTCTCTCTCTCTCTCTCTCTCTCTCTCTCTCTCTCTCTCTCTCTCTCTCTCTCTCTCTCTCTCTCTGATATATTATATTTCCAGCTGGTAAGTTCATTCACTCAACATTGATTATTGAAAATCAATCAAAGTCATCAGTGGAACTATAAACTACGTTACGGATTGAACCTTGAATTCCGACATTGAATCGTGAAATATGTTCCTCTTTAACATTTATCTTATAATCAATTCCTCTTTTAGTACATTATCGTTTGAAATGTGAATACTGTTGGCGTGCATATAATAATCCTATGCCGGTTTTAATTTTACAGCAATTGTATAGCGACCATTGTCTTAGAAATTAATAGCTCAGTGTTTCACTATCAGAGAGACGGTTTTCTACTTGATGTAGTATGCGAATCCGAAGGAAATGAATGAAACGTTTGCTTAAATGTTCGTCAAAGTATATTTCACCCACTCAACTTTAAGTAAAATATTAAAATCAAGGGTCATGATCAAATTTTATGTTCTAGAGTAACTTATTACTCAAGATTAACGGATATTTGAAATTACTAATGGCCGGAATCCCTGCATTAACTCTATTGGGGAAATAACTTCCTTTATCAAAAATTGCTACGACTGTTTAAGTTTTCTTACTCAAAGAACTTCAAAAGTAATCCTTGGAAGTGGCATATCATGAGAGAAACGAAAAATGGTACGCATACTATATTAATAATAACTGTGAAAGCTCTAAATTGGCGAACTATTACGGACCAAACTTCGTAGTTTGTGAAGATTACATTGAGTTTACCTCAATGTCAAACAATATGTGGGTCAATACTTAATAAGTAGAGTGAAATGTAAAATCTCTCTCTCTCTTTCTTTGTCTGTCTGTCTGTCTGTCTGTCTGTCTGTCTGTCCTCTCTCCCTCTCTCTCTCTCTCTCTCTCTCTCTCTCTCTCTCTCTCTCTCTCTCTCTCTCTCTCTCTCTCTCTCTCTCTCTCTCTCTCTCTCTCTCTCTCTCTCTCTCTCTCCTCTCTCTCTCTCTCTCTCTCTCTCTCTCTCTCTCTCTCTATCTCTATCTCATATATTATATTTCCAGCTGGTAAGTACATTCAGTCAACATTGTTTATTGAAATCAATTAAAGTGATCAGTGGAACTATAAACTACCGTTACGGATTGAACCTTGAATTCCGACATTGAATCGTGAAATACGTTCCTCTTTAACATTTATCTTATAATCAATTCTTCCCTCAGTACATATCATTTGTAATTTGAAATGTGGATACTGTTGACGTGCATATAATAATCCTAAGCCGCTTTTAATTTTACAGCAATTGTATAGCGACCATAGTCTTTGAAATTAATAGATCAGTGTTTCACCATCAGACAGACGGTTTTTGTACTTGATGTAGTATGCAAATCCGCAGGGAATGCCTGAAACGTTTGCTTAAATGTTCCTCAAAGTATCTTTCACCCACTCAAATTTAAATCAAATATTAAAATCAAGGGTCATGATGAAATTTTTAGTTCTAGAGTAACTTATTACTCAAGATTAACGGATATTTGAAATTACTAATGACCGGAATCCCTGCATTAACTCTATTGGGGAAATAACTTTCTTTATCAAAAATTGCTACGACTGTTTAAGTTTTCTTACTCAAAGCACTTCAAAAGTAATCCTTGGAAGTGGCATATCATGAGAGAAACGAAAAATGGATACGCATTATATATTAATAAAAACTGTGAAAGCTCTAAATTGGCGAACTATTACGGACCAAACTTCGTAGTTTGTGAAGATTACATTGAGTTTACCTCAATGTCAAACAATATGTGGGTCAATACTTAATAAGTAGAGTGAAATGTAAAATCTCTCTCTCTCTTTCTTTGCATGTCTGTCTGTCTGTCTGTCTGTCTGTCTGTCTGTCTCTCTCTCTCTCTCTCTCTCTCTCTCTCTCTCTCTCTCTCTCTCTCTCTCTCTCTCTCTCTCTCTCTCTCTCTCTCTCTCTCTCTCTCTGATATATTATCTCTCTGATATATTATATTTCCAGCCGGTAAGTTCATTCACTCAACATTGATTATTGAAAATCAATCAAAGTCATCAGTGGAACTATAAACTACCGTTACGGATTGAACCTTGAATTCCGACATTGAATCGTGAAATATGTTCCTCTTTAACATTTATCTTATAATCAATTCTTCTTTCAGTACATATCGTTTGAAATGTGAATACTGTTGACGTGCATATAATAATCCTAAGCCGCTTTTAATTTTACAGCAATTGTATAGCGACCATTGTCTTTGAAATTAATAGATCAATGTTTCACCATCAGACAGACGGTTTTGTACTTGATGTAGTATGCAAATCCGAAGGGAATGCCTGAAACGTGTG
>NC_091934.1:21482355-21729855 GCF_041260155.1 Ptychodera flava | reverse complement strand
TCAAACGTTCAAACTTGAAATCACTATAATTTTTGTGTGGTTTCTTTGGAGTTTGTGAAGTACTTTATTGTTGAAATAATCCCCAACTTGCACGTGACAGTTTGACCTTGAGGGGAATTATCGTAGTGTCTGACGGGGACCGCCCTACACATGTTGAAGACAATACCCATGAAGCACTCCAATAATGTCCTTCCGCATTGAACGGAGTGCTTGTATATTGCACAATTCGATAATGTAATGTACAATGACACAGTCTACTTTGCGTGAAGGAAATATGGGATTCTATTCAATTTTCACACAGCCAAATTTTTCACATCCAATAAACACGATTGGAACTAATTTGGGATAATTGGATCTTCATCATTTTTCAAATTTCTCAAAAATGTTTGGTGCCATATAGCTGAATGTTGCAATATTACAAATTACTCATAGAAATAAATGTATAATGTAAAAAGAAAAGTAGACGAGGTTACGTTTGCAGATTAAGCAGACATTACTTCACCATCCAATTATCCCAAATTAGTTCCCATCGTGTTAATAAGAATCTACAGAGCGTTTTCCATCTTTCATATAATTTTTCTTGGTCTGAAAGTCATTCCACACTTGCAAGCTTCTTGTACGAAATCATTGGAGTTACATTTACAAACGCACTGGCGTCACGAGTTCTTTAACAAATGAAATTTTCCAAAGTATCTTAAACTCAGTGACTTTCACCATCGTTCAAGAAACAAGTCACGTGAATGACACTGTTGACAACTGCTTTTTGGAGCTGTTGATTTCTTTTTGGATTGTAACCCTTCCCATCTATGATTGGTGGATACTGACATTGTGCTATTGGTTCCAATTGGGATCCGAGAATTGCTGAGTGCTTAAAGGGCCAATAATGCTAACTTTTGATAACGTTTTTAACGTTTTTGCTTTAAATGAGAACCATACTTCCTTGTTCTACCCCATGGCACCCCATGGCATGTTGATATACACAGTGTTTAGCTTGTCATCTCAGCCCGAACGTGTGTAAACTGCATTATTAAAAATTGACTTCTGGTCCGGACTAGAAGTCAAATGTAAACAATAACAATGCATTTCACACATATAGTCGCTAAATTGACAAGCTGAATAGAATGTGTCACAACATTCTTTGGGGAATAGAATAAGAAGTTGCAATTGGTATACAAAATAAAAATAATGAAACAATTATTAAAAATTAGCATTACTGGCCCTTTTAATCTAAGACCATATATTGTTTAAAGCAGCTGAAACGCAAGTTTCAAATGCTGATGACTTGGTTGTTGTTTTGACACTGGCATGTTGGTGCTTGAAATTTGCATTGCAATGTCTTGCTTATATAAGATTACCTGCAAAACAGCAGTGATGTATTTCACAGTACACTGATGATTTCGCAACAAAAATTGACGTGCACATGTGTATCATAATACATTACTCTTAAATCAATATTGAACGAATTCGATCTCCTAAAACATGAAAAATTATAACAGAATGGCTTACCGGCGGCCATGTTGGATTGTATCGCGACACAAGTTGACGTACGTATATACGCCACAGTATATTGTGCTTGTATAAGATTACAATGGGTTCTGTTCATGCACGTCCCGAGGAATAGCTACACACTTGATAAAAATCGTAACACAGCGAGCGATCTCCCAGCAGCCATGTTGGATCGTATCTATAGCAAAATTGATGTGTATATGAAATGCATGATAAAATGTCGTAGTACTCATTACGAATGAACTGGGTTCAGACGCGTCCCAGCAATGGCTTCGTATAGAAATACAAAATGACGTACATTGGTATTTCATATTATATTGTCCTCATACAAACTTTAAATATGATATGTTTAGGTATGTGTGCGTAATAACTCTTGACGTTAAACCATTGTACGAAACTTGCCGTCTGGCGGCCATATTTGTTCAAATCTCGAAACAAATCAATTGGCGTACGTGAGTTGTAGTGGGTATGTCCTTGTACAAACTGTAAAACAAGTATTAAAGTTCAGATATGTCCGAATAATTGGCCTTTGACATAGAAAAAAGACTAAATAGCTGCCTAGCGGTCATATCAGATTTTCATATGTCAAGAGAAATTGTCTTGCACATGTACGTCATAGTGTATTATCCTTGCACCTGGCTTGAAAGAATCAAGTTCAGACTATGCAGAGAAATGGCTCAGAGCCCAGTCCATAATCCCGTGGACTGCGCCGGTGGGGACTAATTAGCGCTCACCATTCCCATGACCCATTGGTAATTTTGATGACTTTTTCCTGTCTGAGGACAGTAGCGTCATTACTGACACATTATGTTGAATTAAAGACGAACAATGTCAAAAACAACGCGATGCAGACCTACAGTTGTAGTTCTGAGATCAACTAACGATTTCTATCGACGGAGCACAAAAGTCGATCAATTTGATGTAAAATCCTGGGCAAATATTCGGACAGTGATAACATGCAATAGGGATCTTTTTATCTCGATCATTTATGTGTGAAAAACGCAAGTTGTTCCCTTATATCTTCAGATCTTTGAGTAGATTTTGATTTTTTAAGTTACCCCTCCCCTCCTCATTTCCTCTGACCCTCTCCCTTGCCGCATATTATAACAATTTACTAGAGTCAGGATAAGCAGGTTCCTTTCGGAAATTATTTCGCCAGAACGTCAATTTTGTCTAAGACATCTTGAAGTGACATGTCATGTTAACGTTTTCGGACAAGATACAACCCTGGAATTGCACAAAGTTGCCTCTTTGTGTCTTTCAAGGCGTTGACGGATGATGTGAGGAGTTTTTGATGCTCCGCAGTTTCAGTGATCAAGTCAATCTCAGCGGAGGTGAAATATATGAACGCCAACACTGGCAGTCCTGGCGGAGGGAGTCCTGACTGCTGGGTTTTAGGCCAAACAAAAAACCTGTGCTGTTCCGATAACCCGACCTACCCTATTTTTCACCTGCCGACCCTAAACTTTTTAGAGCTACGTAAACACGGAAGTAAAGAAAAAAACCCGTAAAATCACGCGTTCGTTACGTGGCATTTAATTTTTTGCTTGAACGAGGATGTCTCTTTTGTTTTGTTTTCCTTTTATATGTATGATACATTTTTGTGGAAATGTTATGGCCAGTGTTTGACCACCCTGAACCCCTGAAAAGTGCATATTTAAAAATAAAAAAAATTTGGAGAAACAAAATTCCTGCCGACCTACCTACCCTATTTTTCGAAAACCATGTTATCGGAAGAGCAGGGTTTATTTTTTTGGCCTTAGGCCTATACGACTGTTAAAGCTGTATTCTGTTTCTTTGACCGATTTGTACTTTGATGTGATACGTATCCAAGAACTTTCTGTAGGAGTTGTAATTGGACTTGGTTCAAAATAAAATGGTTTCTGACTGACCTCCTGAGTGACATTTGAGAAATTCAAAGCGTGCTCGTCACGGGCAAGCCGGGTTTCGCTGACTCAACCCGTACAATTGGTCTGCTTGTCGTCATCGCAGAGCACATGCGTTCTCACTGCAAAACGAGTCAAGGTTACCCGACTTAAAAGGACGGTATTTGCGTTGTTCGATTCAACCAAATATATGAAAACATGTAAACATGTTTATAAGACCTGATCAAAAACTGTTTTGACTTTTCGACCTAAGGTCAGTAATACAACTTCCTGTGTATCGTCTTACAAGGAAGCTTCGAATGTTAGGAATTTAGTATGACCAGTTCCCATTTTTACCATTGGCAAAATAAGTTCAAACAAACCTCTGTGTGTTTATATCTCCACGACTCTGTACCGGCGATATCTAGAATTTGCAAAGGGTTATACCAAGGGTTAGCAAGATTTTGACCACACGCAATGTAACACCATTTTTACACAGAAAAGTGTCTTCAATTAAAACATTTTCACAAAATCAAAGTATGCAAGGTATGATAGAGATATTCATCGTATAACATTTACCTAACAATTCTAACTTGTGTTGAGCAACTGATCGAAGTAGTATACGACCCCTCTTTCTCTCTCTCTCTCTCTCTCTCTCTCTCTCTCTCTCTCTCTCTCTCTCTCTCTCTCTCTCTCTCTCTTTCTCTCGTAATAGTAATAAAATGAATGCTTACGTCACAAACATCGAAAAAGATAGGTAACTGTTCATGATAAAGACTACAAGTTGAACACCAGTATGACTTTATTTGAAACATTGTAGGTGTTTGGATGCATTATATTTGCTGTGTGTTTTTCACGCCGGTCAGTTAATAGATGGAATTTCAAATCGTCTTTATACATCTTGCAAAATTATCTGTAGACGCCATGACCCCCCTGATCGTAGTTATAGGGTAGTATGAAAGTGAGAGACTTACACTTTCGCAGAAAAATTTTTCAATGAAACTTTCGACTATTCTCTTACCAAATCAAGCATAAAATTCAGGGGTCACCATGCAATGTTTCGAACTAGAGAAAGAAACTACCAAACATTTACCGGTATTTGACACTCAAAATTACGTTTTGACATTCAAAATGGCCGCCATCTGTGCGTTACCTCTATGGATAAAAATGCAATTTTCGCATTTTCGAAAAACAAAGAGGGTGACAATTTTTCTTACCCCGAGAGCCTTAAAATGAACCCCCGTAAGGGGTAGACCAGGAAAGAATTGTAAAAAATTGAGAGTCCGGATATCTGTCCGTGGGGCGCATTCTACCTAACTGCGACGAATTCGCTGCTGGAATTGAAAAATAACAGCTCATGTCAACTCAAATTTCAACATTTCCAGTCCTTCCCATAGAATATCTGTTTCATTTTTTTCAAACTGAGAAGCCGTTTAGAGAACTCACTTTAACTTGTCCGTAGTCCCCACTTATTGTACTGTGACAGCACGTTTTTGTTTTCTTAGTCAAGTGGGTACCGAGCCATTTTTGCAGTATTTCATGTGTTTTGTAAGTGGTTACATTATTCAAGAAAGTTTGTGTTCAAATATCAGATGGCTTTGAATGAAATTAAAACTTATTTCAACAGAAGAAGCTATTTTAGATAATGTCACACAGTAAGACGTTGATACTCCTGGATGTAAGTCCTGTAAATCCAAACTAACAAAAACTGATTCCATGGCAGCCATTTTTCTTATCATTTTGACATCTGAATTTATTGCCACATGTGTGAGCTCCTGAACACTTTGAGTGCTGTAATTTTTCCCACCAAAATTTCAGTGCAATATTTTACCAATTTTTATGATTTTTTTCTGTAATTTTTTTATAATTTTGAATAAAACGGACATTACGTTTCATTGGCTACAATTTTTCACCAAAATTTTGGCAAAAATATGAAAAAAAAATTTGACCGGGCACATTTTATAAAGGTGGCAAAATTGACTTTTGCGCTCGAAGGGTTAAAATTAATTACATTTCAAAATTTATAGTTCATTGCTCTCATCTGCCTGATCAAGCTCTATACCACGCGGTCAATATTTGCTGAATTAAGGTCATATCTGACGTTCACGGACACGCCTCTCGAGGTAGCCTATTCTAGTATCAACCAGGTGCTCCGCGAAAGTTCAAGTATGAAAGCCGAGTATTTCTTGAAGGCCGACTATGCAGTGGTGTGACGAAAGTATAGCGGTGACCTTTCAACACCTACACTGAATGGACGTATTAGGGACTGCTCAACACATCTTGTTCTTGGAAGGGGCTATTTTGATCTCCGTGGGGTGGTCTCGGTTCGTACTTGACTTAATAGAGAGGTTTGGCTACACGTTTTACGTGAACGTGAACGCGTAGAATCCAGGGCCGTAAAGATTATTTCCGCATCAAAGGGATAGCTCAATGGTTAGCCCGTAGGCTATGCCGCGAATCGACGAAGAAATTGCACATGAAAAATAACGAAAATTTATCAACGTGCATGAATGATTGACAGTTTATATCATGTTTCGATACCTAAAGATGAAAATAAATTTACACGTTTACAACTTACGTGAAAACAGCTGTCTCCACGTAAATACGCGACGTGTACGTGGAGAACGTACGCACAAGTCGATGACATCATCGCAGAAATTCGTGACGTTACGCGTTCACGTTCACGTAAAACGTGTAGCCAAACCTGTCTAATGTTACCCACTGTACGCACACGACCATGTAACTGAAAAGCTTCCTTGAACGTTTGGGGGAAAATTAAACACCCTTTTGATATAAACTTGAATGAATGCCAACAAATAAACAATGCAATAAGATGGCACGCACTCAGAAGGTATATGTAGTTTATATTAATGATTGAATTGAATCTTAACAGATTTTGTTAAAATAGATCATAGCCCCAGGCGAATTATTTTGGAGTGCGATTAATACGATTATCTTGACTCATCTTAGGGAGCCGTCATTATTTACGAAATTTCGAGTAACCCCCACCCCCCCCCACCATGATAAATTTGAGTATCCCTCTCTCTAACGCAGAAATTTTGACTGCCCCCTTAGAAAAATGAAATATCAATACAATAACTTGTAAAATTTACAAAAATACAGAAAGAGTAAAGACCTTTCAAATCATGCTGTAGGCCTACCCTGTTAGATTATCATCGGTTATCTAGTGAAAGTTTAAAATGGTGAAACCAGCAAAATGAAATTCAAAGTCACAACAAAATATAGATGTAAGCTCACGCTATAACCAGTGTCCAACCATGTAATATTGTTTAACTTGGATGGGTATCATGACAGGACAATCAATAGGATATCTGACTGGGCAGAATTTGAAAGTACAGTGGAGAACACACGAGAGGCTGAGAAGGAAAGTGTCAATCTGAGACGTATTTTTAATGTGTTTTCCCTAATTAAAACTATATAACACCCTAAGGGGGAAGAGCATCGAAAAGTTTTGAGAAATTGATGTGTGTAAATGGTGCAATCAGAGGGGTGTTTCAATTTATTTTGCACTCGGTAAAAGTGTTTGAAAATGACATTGAACACTGATATTTTTATAGCATTTTTGCATGGTCAGTGTTTGAGTCACAATATTCAACAACGAAACGATGACAATACATTTTGTGAAAAACAGTTCTCAGTTTGCCAGAGATTGAAGACCAAAGAATACGCGGAATGGAAAATCTGCGACCTTCATGTGTCATTCGCAAAATCTTACATTTATGTATATCAGTGAGCGTCAGTTCTTTTGCAATCTATTCGTTATTTGTTTGCAACCTCGCCAGCCGTGCAATTTCTCCAGCTGACAGCTTCTAATGAAAAGCCGAAATACGGTATGGTTAAATTTTGTTATTGAACTGAAGTCGATTAAAATATATGTTTCTGTGATAATAAAGAATGAATTCACAACAGTTCAAGTTTGTGATAGATCCTGTGAAAAAATTGAGAAATTGATGTGTGCAATGGTACAGCTTGGTGCAATCTGAGAGGTCTCTTCAATTTGTTGTTTTACTAGTAAAACTGGTAGAATAACTCGAGGGGAAGAGCACGAGAGGGGGATGCCCCTCCTCTCGTGTCGGAAATTTTGAGAAATTGATGTGCGCAATGGTGCAATCTGAGATTTATTTCGCACCAAAAATTGAGTAACCCCCTTCTTTCTCTCCACATTTTGAGCAACCCCCTTTGTAGCTTTCAAGTTGTTGAGTGACCCTCCCTCTGATTTCTCCGACCCCCTCCCCCAACATAATGATGGCTCCCTTAAGCAGAAGAATAACAGAATCGAAACAATATTTTGAAATCGATTTCGAAAATAATATCGATTTTCAGGGTATTGTGAGATTCTGTGTATTAAAGGTATACAGTCACCTGTAATCTAAATATGCCCATATATGGTCAAAGGGGCGTTCCTTGGTATTCAAAATACCCGTGTGAGGGCGCTGTTTTAAAAAAGCGGCCACCCGCTTAAAATCTGTGATTGGTTACATTTTCTCTTTCCATGGTAACTGTGGCAAAATTGGAACAGGTGACAGTATAACTTTAAGCTATCTAGTGATCAAAGATTGAGAGACACTGATAAAATAAAATAAACTGTCGCTTATCAGTGTTACTGTAGATCTGCTGATCAGTGGATACGAACTGATAGGGTTTTCACCGTGGCCTCTATCTATATGTCTACTATTCCTCGACTCCCTAGTATGCCAGCCATTGGTTCGAATCGCTGTGTCTCTGTACAAATCTTTACTCTTGCCGTCGATTATTCTTCAGCGGCCTAAGCAGCCTATTCACACGAGATTGTTTATTGAAAAATCGTCCAATAAAGGTTTGCCAATATCGTGATTATATGCATGGAAGGATATTGTCCCGAACGAGATGGACGGTGTTCAGCGAAGAGCAAAATCAAGAACAGCTTGCTTTACCGTAAAGGTTGGAGTTGAATTGATAGATAGGCAATCCTCACCTGTATGGATACGATATTCTAGAATATAAGCCGAGGTGTTTACATTCAAATATAGCAATTACAATCGGATTAGTTTAAAGAGAAACTGTCGTCGGAACTGCGCCTGTGCGAGTTTCTCGTTTACAAACAATGTATTTCGTGCACGATATCAAGATGCACCTCATCATCATAGATGCAACATTTAAATCATACGATGTAGATTATTATAGACATGTCTTAACTTTCATCAATCATTGATCGTATGGGTCACATACGACCTTTGAGCACAGTTCCGACGACTGTATCTCTTTAAACAATATAGCTGCAATTTTCCAAAATATATGTCGAGTTGTTTGTATTGAAATACTTAAAGTCTGTCTGATGTACACATGCTTGTCCTGGCAATTTAGCAGAGACGACACAGCTTCTTTGAAAGATTTTAAATCGAGAGCTGGTCCAGAGATCTGATTGCATGTTATGCCTTCGATCATGAATCAGTGAAGATGAATGGTTTGCCTCGTACGCAAATGACCTCAAATGGCAGCGGTGGTATTTGTCACCTCAATACTGATTACTGGAACACAATAGTTGCCAATCATTAACGGGATGGGCTCACTCTTTTCGAAACACCTGACATCACATCATGAGAGCCCGAATATCTGTGCCCGAGGCGCATTCCACCTTAGAATAAATCGTAAGAAAACAGAAAATGATGGGTACAAGTTTCAAACGAATGGTTACCGGCGAAACCGTACAATACACGCATATTTCTGTAACGTCACACAAATATTAATGGCTTGTCCATCCTACAGCTGAAAAATCGTTTCATCTTAAACCTCTCAGTAGAGTAAGTTTTGGTTAGCATGCCAAAATTACGAAGAAGTTCTGGACAAAAAATCGAACACACTGGCATGGCAAAGGTTGACAAAATGAGTCGTATAGTACGGAGTTGTGTAGAGCAAGAAAGCGGGTTCCAAAAGCAGAACAAACGTACAGGAGAGCACATCAAAAGTCACATGCTAATGGATGCTCGGGTAAATGAAGACGATAAACTGAAAGCTCGTCCAACACACAAGTCGTCTTCAAACCCCTGCGATGTGCGTCATTAATATCAATAGAAAGTAACTGAGAGTGGTGAACACTGTGAATTAGTAGGATTGCCGAACATGTCCTCTAATTCACCACGTCCTGGGGCGTCCTAGCCTACGCAATTACCGATAAAACACCGACCAAGACTTGGAAGGAAAATTTACAAAATTACTTGTGTAAGCAATCAGTTTTAAGTAATTCCGCCCTTCGGTTTGGCAGCAGATTTCTGAATTCTTTGGCGTGCGCGCGCGCCCTGACAGCGCGAAGAGGCACAGGCTTTTGTGTGTAGACGATCAGCATCGCGGATCACGGTTATTTAATCAGTTACCCGGCAGCGGTTTGAGATATTGTCTGCTCTGAGAAAGATGTCTCAAACGCCAACACGGTAAATTAGAACTACCTCATTGCGTCTTTGTGTGTCCCACGGTATTTCCAAATGACCCGACGACGTACATTATATATGCGTGTATTCATAGCATCACCGTGGTTTTTTGCTGTGATGGGCCGGGCATTAGTGTTCCGTTGACGAACAAACGTTCGGTAAAATTTTCATAAGTTTCATGAATAATGCAAAGATTGCCTTTTAAGTTGTCAGCAAACCGCGAACCTTAACCGTGTAACGCAGAAACATTGGCTGACGTATGAAGGTTTTAGTGACATAGTTCGTGCTGAATCGGAAAATAGAAATGTTTACATTTCATATAAAAGCATTTCTGTTATAAAGATAAAACTGGTCCAAGACGAAACATTTTAAATGGCGGACACAGCCGTACGGTTCTCCTCAAATTAAGAGAAAGAAAAGCAATAGACCGCTGTGTAATCGAAATTATTTGTAAATGTCACAGAGGCGCCAAAACCCAATAAGGCTGTAAAGAAGTGACGAGTTCTCCTAACGGTTTATTTTCGAATGCTTGTAATTTTGAAGTCCCGCTTGTCTAAGATCTCAGGGAAAGCGATAAAGTGAGTTATTTACATTTGTTTACGTCAGTGAGCAGAGGATGTACGAGAACCTATTAGCCTCTGTGGACGGTCAAATACAAACACACTTTAACGAACGTCAGGAAATTTGTGTTAGGGTCAAAGGTCGGAGAATTATTGATTACAGTGGTTCTGCGGTTAAAATATGATGGGGACTTCTTGCCACTGAGCCTCAGAAAATCACTGTAACATGAACTAGCGATAGATTTGAAATAGTATTCCCGCCTAATGAGCCAAATGCCCCGGCTTTAAAGAACTGCCCTAAACAGCTGCCGGGTCTTCGGTGTATGGAGACCCGCCATTTGTCTCAGACGAGTAGTTTAATTGGCACGTTGCCACATTAAATACATTCCTTCTGAACAGAAATTGCGCGGATAATGTGATCGTAGAAGTCTAGGAAATGGGGACAATTAACAATTGAGCTGCCTTGTGTAATATTCCTTGTTTCTCTTAAGGTTGTAATTTGTAATTTTTTTACCCTAGCATTCTTATAGGTCAAAAATGATTCTGTGACCTAACCAAAGAACATTAACCAAGTAGTGAGACAAATAGAGATTTCGCTCGGAAACAAAAAATCAGTAGAGTTAAATATTACTTTTTTGTTCAATCTACCAGAAGTTTATTGATGTGTTTGTATGATTTAAAAATGCGGAAGAAACTGAACACAGGTATATGGTATTCCAAATTGACAACGTAATATTTATATGATATGAAGAAAGTCTATTGAAGCGATATTCTCGATTTTTCCCCAGACTTGCATCCTCACAAATCCACAGGGCGGTGACGAGAGTGCCATTTACGCTTTCAGTGCAAACACTGCGATCGGTCGAACGTCAACACAAAAGACATTGCGCACGGTCGTCCAAGCCATCAAATGTAACACGAGAGACATTTGGCGCGCTGGACAGCTGCTCCATTGAACAAACAAGTCCGACATGTCTTCGCTGAAAAAGCAATTTCCACTTACTTTTCATGTAAATGAGGCTCCGAAAAAATTGACTAAAAATGAAGCAATAATATTATTTTTATCCGTATTGACGTGTCATTGGTTCCAAGAAAATTGCGTGAATTTTCGTCTTAATACACAACGCTATTAAATTCATAGCCAAAGGCTTATCTTGCGAATAAGTTGACCCGGTAGATCAGTTGCACATAAATACTTTCCTATGGAAACAGAACTTAAAAGTAAATGAAGTTTTGAATATGCATTTAACATTATATGTATTGAACATTTAACTCACATTAATTTTAAATCAAGCTGAATGTACATTTTCATAAATAATCTTTCCCTGATCTTTTGTGTACCTATGTATGTATGTATGTATGTATGTATGTATGTATGTATGTATGTATGTATGTATGTATGTATGTATGTATGTATGTATGTATGTATGTATGTATGTATGTATGTATGTATGTATGATGTATGTATGTATGTATGTATGTATGTATGTATGTATGTATGTATGTATGTATGTATGTATGTATGTATGTATGTATGTATGTATTTGTATGTATGGATGGATGGATGGATGGATGGATGGATGGATGGATGGATGGATGGATGGATGGATGGATGGATGGATGGATGGATGGATGGATGGATGGATGGATGGATGGATGTATGTATGTATGTATGTATGTATGTATGTATGTGTGTCTATGAATCTATCTATGTATCTATGTATCTATCTATGTATCTATCTATGTATCTATGCCGATGTCAAATGTTCATAAGATTTTTGCTCTGTATTTTGGTTTTATTTAGGCATATTGAAACCAAATTTATAATACCACAATTGATGACTGACAGATTGACTGACTAACTGATTAGTTAGCTGGAGAGATGAATCAAGGGATGAATCAATTATTCCATCAATCATTCAAACGATAGATTAATCAGTCAGTCAGTCAGTCAATCAATCATAACAATGTCTTATCGGCAGTAAGGTCGAAAACTACCTTTCCTGCTTGTTTAAAGCATAATTACGTCATTAAGACGTCTGTCCAGTAAATAACAATACTTTCTATCAAGATATAAACTACTTTTTAAACTTCACTGTTATAAACTTGTTCTGTAACGTCATAACATGCTGACATACATTTACCATGTAGACACATGACTTATTTCGTCATAAATTCCATCGGCCATTTTACAGAGGTTAATAACAGATGTTCAGGGCTCACTGTAATATATAGGGAGAGGACATACTGCCGGTAATGTTAAAGTGTCGTTCTAGCGAAATGAATTATACAAAACTCGCAGACAAATCGGTCTTCCGTTCCTACAGACGACTATGGTATGAATGTTTACTTGAATTATGGGGAAAGACTGAGTAGGTACAATGGATATACGGTGGAATGTGAAATTAAATATGATTGCATTTGGGCGAACACCAAATAAATTGCTTAGCGAATGAAATCGCGGGGTTAGCCACCTGTACTTTATTAGCCTGAGTGAGATTGATCGCTTGCTGGCGGGCTTAGTTGTTACAACAATGTCGCACACTGTTTTAATGGCTTGTTTTCCTTAAGTGTATTGCGCAAAGTGGTACATCAGATTGTGGATTGTTGTCAGCTAATGCTATGCCCTGCTAACGCGTATATATAGACCTGGTGTCTATTTGTCGACTTGGTATTCTTTCTACCTGACAGGATGACTTCCTGTGTGTCGGTGTCCCCGTCTTTCTTTGCCTGTCTCTCTGTCAGCCTGTCTGTGTGCCACTGATGAGCAACCATATCACATTCACGTGTCAGTATAGGCGATGACGTTCACCCGTAAATGCGTTCTCCCATTTCTATATAGATAGTGACACGCCAGCGTTGATGGTTTTGATTCATGTGAGCGTCAAAGCATTTTCTTCGTGGTTAAATGAAGATGGATTGTACAGCGAATTGAACTGTGCGCGATGCTGTTGGTCAGGGATTAGTCCCACATGAAAACAATATGTTCCTCGCAGCTACTGAAACGAACCAAAGATCTTCAGCTGAAGCTGGTCGCAAACATTGCAAACTTAAGTTCGACAGAAGGAATTTGAACATTGAGATTTGCAGGATTCGATTTTGCCGAGTTATCTATGCAAAAATAAAACTGAAAAAAAAACACGCCCAAGAAGAATAACGCTGAGAAATGTTAAATCGTCATAACCAACGCAAGTATCAGGGGGTCAGGAATCGTCAAGCTATAAGAATGGCATGGTAACTCGAACAAAGGCAATTTTTCAATGCCTTGGACGCATTTCTTTATGTCCTGGGCGAGAATCGTGTATCCCGGCAGTCTTTGCTGTGTGAGGTCGATGACAGTTAAACATAGAGCTATCAGTGTTTAGCTTCTTTATGATAATTTGTACAATCTGTTATGCTTTCAAAGTAGTTCGATATATAATATAAATGTTATTTTGTTATTTAATTTTAATTTTAATTTAATTTAATTTATTTATTCGGAGGACCAACAGGAATAAAATCCCAATTACAGGCTCCGCTCGACATAAAAAGAAATACAAGCACAATCACACAAAATAAACAATAAAAACAATATATACAATAAAAACAGACAATTGCGATTCACAAACGAGATCATGTATAAAAATAATTCTTTACACTATTTTTAAAAAGACTAAATCTGTCAAAATATCAATATTTGGATTATATTTTGCAATTTCGTTAAAAGTGGACAGAGCACGTGGAATGAAAGAGTACTTGCGAACATTAATTCTGGTTGCTGGTACCCGAAATGGACAGTTAAACTTAAAGTTCGTTGAACATTCAGTGGGATTTGTGTTAAATAAGAACTGTTAACCACAGAATGAATACATTTGTATAAAAAACAGAGATCAGAAACTTTTCTACGATTAAAAAGGGGAGGTAGTTTGAAAAATGTGCATAATTTTCTATACTCTGAAGAACAGTAAGGTATGTTTTGTTTAAAGCATAAGTATCTGATAAATTTCTTTGAACACGTTCAACTTTATCAACTAGGTTCTTTTGCCATGGATTCCATATAACAGAACAGAAATCGAGGCAGCTCCGTACCAAAGAAATGTACAAGGCCTTCACCGACTTTACATTATGGAAATCTTGACAATTGCGTTTTAAGAAACCTAGATTGCGCATTGCTTTCTTGACGACAGTATCAATGTGCTCGGAAAAATCCATGGAGCCACAAAGTATGACACCAAGGTCCTTGATTGACGTAAAACGTGTGATTGGAGTTGTATTAATTGAGTAATTAAAAAGAATCATCTTAGTCTTATTAGTAAAACTAATGAAGCCACATTTGTCAATATTTAACTTAAGCTTCCATGTTGAACACCAACGGACAACCCTGTCAAGATCATCTGCAACAATGCGCAATCAGAATTGACTGGATAGTTTTATAAAGCTTCGAATCATCTGCATATAAAATAACATTTGATGACCGAGCACATGTTGACAAATCATTTACGTATAAAATAAAAAGCAGGGACCAATAATAGAACCCTGGGGTACACCAGATACAACTGGGCACCATTTGGAAAAACTTCCCTCAATGACAGTTCTCTGGGAGCGATCAGACAGATACGACTCAAGCCACTTAATGCAATTTCCGGTATAACCGAAAGAAGAAAGTTTGTGAATGAGTAGTTTATGAGAAATGGAATCGAAAGCTTTACTGAAATCAAGATAAATTGAATCAGTTTGTAATTTATTGTTGAACGCTGTTGAAATAAAGTCTGTGTAAGTGGCTAGATTCGTCTCGACGCTTCTCCCAAGAACAAAACCGTGTTGATCATCGGAGATAACGTTAGCAACATGGCCATATAAACTCTTAAAAACGATCTTCTCGAAGACTTTACTAAATAAAGGTAACAGTGAAACAGGTCTGTAGTTTCTAATATCCTGCTTATTACCTTTTTTAAAGATTGGCACCACATTGCTACGCTTAAAAAACGTCGGAAAGATTCCGGATGAAAGGGATTTATTATAAATATAAGTGAGAGGAAAAGCAAGTTCCTCAGCGCACTTTTTTAAAATTACACCAGATACATTATCAACTCCACAAGCTTTGTTACATCAGTGGAAAGTAGTAATGTCATTACGTCATCGTAACGTGCATGAATATTGCACAAGACGTCATCTTTTTTGATATCATCTTTTATAACGCGAGTTTTGTAAATGTAAACAGGATATGTGCAAGTGTAGGATTGTATTGTTACGGGTAAGGGGTCACAGAGGTGAACGGGCCTGTGTTTAAAAAGAATTATGCATATGCATGCGAATATGGATGTAAAATAGACGTGGTTGTATGGCCACTATGACATTTAAACTTGTATGCAGTGTTACGGAGAAAAACCCTGCCTCCACACTCTCACAGTGTCTCGTACAAAGGTTAATGAACTCTCTTTAAATAGAATATCGTTGGCGACGTTGACGATAACAATTTCAAAATCGTTGTCAATTAATTAGGAGCACAGACAATGACCTTCGGTAGATAGAGAGTTGGTAATGGAAACACCATAACCGAATTGGCGCCTCATCTACATAGACACGGGGTGTACGTCTTCAGAGAGACGCCCGATACACCTCACAGCGGTCAGTTGCAACACCTGATATTTTACTTATAGTAAGAACAATGAATGTATTATATTTATTGCGAAATGTTTTCGAGTGTGGTGTTTACGAGGGTTTGGTTAATTATCTTAACAATACATTAATTGAAATATTTTACTAGTTCTGTCTTATTAGGGTATTATATTGCTTTATGCAAATGGTAGCCCGCGTGGTCACTTTAAGAGCTGCTTCATGATTGGGTGAACTCTGTGATCTTTTTTAGTATTATTGCTTTGCAATTATGCTAAGATAATTAAGAATAGAGTTGTAATTTTGGTAGAGCATCCCTATCAACGTCAGTGGGCACTTAATTAAGGAACGCTGTCAAAAAAGATCCTTATTAATCATCTGCAAGACTATGCTTAAGTTTATCTCTGACATCCTGAACGCTGATGATCCGAAGAAAGAAAAGCAGTAGCAATAAAATGTATTTCTTACCTCTGCTCATCTGATGGAACACAGTACAATGCAAACTTAATGAGAACGTAAATTGCCAAAGGTCACAATGTTCAAAGTAAGGAATGTTATAGTTGTATTGTACAAACATAACTTACTGGCACAATAAACAAATGAAAACATTTAAAAAAAGAAAAGCTTCAATGTTATTGAATACAAAAGGTTAGCAAAACAAAATTTCTCCTTTCTGTCTAAGGGGTAATTGTTTTTTCTGCCTATCATAACATGCATTGTTTTCGCACTTATCATAACAACTCATTGTATTCGTCGGTTATCAAAACATTTACAGTCTAAAATATGATGGTACATATTCAACTTTCTCCTGCTCATAAACACAGCATAATCAACTTTACCAGTCAAAGTAAGCTGTCATCCTTGATCATCAATGTATATATGTATGTATTATTCAATATATGCTAATAAATATGTATACGTTAATGCATATGGACACATTATGTACACACATTTTATATAGTATTCCATACACATGTGTGAGTATATCTATATCATATCATAATATCGCCCAACGATTGTTTAGTATTATCGTCTTTTGAATATAGTTACAACGACTGGCAATGACTCTGACCGGCAGTAACCCTACACGTGATGCATAATGAGTATGATCGCATAAACAGAAAAAAGATGACACGTGACGTCATGGTGATCAAACGTGTTTACGCGTTACGTCATATAGGTGTTTGGTCGAGCGAGAAGGGTACCTGCAACATCAGCTTCACAGAATACATTGTTGTTGTAATGCACCATTGCGACCAGATCGATATCATATTTTATCTGCCCGCATCGGGGAGGTAAAATTGGTCAAAATTAAGTAATTAGAGTAGTCGCCATCTTTATCTTAAATCAAATTCAGCAAAGAAATTAAAATTAACCAAGAAATAGAAATATAATGCTCTGATGCGTAAACGTACGATCCTATATAAGTGTGCAAAATGGACAAGGACAATTAAAGAATAGTAAGCTGAATCGAGCTTCACAAACACTCGATGAAGAAATGGGGGGGGGGGGGGGGGGAGTGTATACAAGTCCCTTGAAAACACCATTAAGGAAGTACAATTGGCAAAATATGACCATAGCGTATTTATATTGAAATGAAATGAAATGACTCGATTTTTATTTCACATTTCAGAAGGTAATAAAACATCATAGACCACCACAAGATATAAATATCGTTTGCCGCGGGATATTTTTTGTAATCTTCGGCGCCTTTTACATGGTGTATCGGAATCTTCTGATTTACGCACAGTTTCATTTTCCAGAAGAAACCTGTATTGGATGGCGATATTTCAAATAATCGAAATATCTATTGGTTGAAGATTCTCTTTTCTAATATATGGCAATTACTTCTTAACAGACAAACCAAATTTTGTCTTAATTAACTATTTCACTCTACACGTACACTGACGATTTCTCCGCAGAAGCGACTTCTCGCATTCAACAACGACAAACACTGACCTGAACACAGTTTGTCGTGAACGTCCACAGCAAACAGTAAACAATCTTACAGGTCAGCAACTATTGGCGGTGATTATATTTGCAGATAACATGTGACGGCTCATCGACCCAGCTGCTTCGGGTTAATTGAATAAAAGCATGCACTGGGAAAATACCACCCCTTCAGCACAAGACGCCACTACTTCAGGTGAAAGTCGCCATTGAATCGCTCTCCACCGAGCCTTGCATTAAGGGCCACTGAGGACATTGTCGTAGAAAGTACAGGCACGCACAGAAATGTCCGCAGGAAATATTAAAACAGTGTGTCATTGGTCACCTAGATTTCAGCCTCACTATACAAATAGCATCGGCTGAGCATGTAACCAATGAAGTTTATCAAGGTTTTTGTCAAAGGGAGTTGCCGCGATAGGTTATGTTCTCGTTTGAGTACAACATGGCAAGGCACATGAATTCCACATCAAACACTTCCGTTATTGCCGAGACCATCAAATAGCCCGGTGCGTCCATCGAACATTAACACACACTCATTTAATGGATGATACACGTCAAATTGTTTGCAATGAATTTACCGCCGAACGTTCGCTGCTGCTGCCCGAGGCATTTACATTGGCTTGATTTCCGCGTTCGATGTTGATTTATTGAAGCGAGGCCGAACTGACAAATTGCACGGTTGAGATTTCTGCTGAGCTGGGTAAATATCCCTGCATGAGCGTGTAGGGAACGGTGGGCTATACAGGAATAGCCAAAGCATCACTATATAGTAAACCTAGTTAACAAATTGAAGAAACGAGATTAGTCTCCACTATAGAAAGGTCACATTCTGAGATACCTCATTTTATGCGGACCTCGACTGATAATTGATTTAAGATGCAAAAACACAGGCAAGGTCTGTCCCTGACGTTTGAGTCATCCAGAGGTTTTCAACTAATGTTATGCACTTTCCGGTTTGAGTCGAGAACACGTTGATAGAAACGTGGCTGTGTTTTGTATTTATAAAATACCTACAACACGCACAAGAAATATTTCCCTGCCCTATCTTCTGAGATGCCACATCGATTTTGTTAGCATCCTTTCAAGCATGATGACAAGGAACGTGCGCGGCCTACCTGCCTGCCAGTCAGCCAGCAAGCCAGTCAACCAGCCAGCCAGTCTGTCTGCCTGCTTGCCTGTCTGTCTGTCTGTCTGTCCGCCCGTCCGCCCATATGTATGTATGTATGTATGTATGTATGTATGTATGTATGTATGTATGTATGTATGTATGTATGTATGTATGTATGTATGTATGTATGTATGTATGTATGTATGTATGTGTGTGTATGTGTGTATGTATGTATGTATGTATGTATGTTTATATGTATGTATGTATGTATGTATGTATGTATGTATGTATGTATGTATGTATGTATGTATGTATGTATGTATGTATGTATGTATGTATGTATGTTTGTTGTATGTTTGTTTGTTTGTTTTCGGGGATTAGATTACCGTTGATTAAATGCAAACACAATTACTTGTGGTAGGGAATATTACATCATCCAAGATCCTTGTCATGTTTCTCCTAAAGTAACTTAATCAGTTCATGGTTAAATACGACTTCTTGATCCTAAAATAAACAGATAGCCCACAAAGGCTCCTTTTGTCCCCGGATTTGAACCTGATTGTCTTGCGTTTTCTTATTTTCTTTCTTTTATTTTTTCTTTTTAACTGAAAACATGGAAACTGAAAGCCTTCTGGGAAATAAAAAGTGAAAACTGACCGAATAAGTAAATATTCCTCGTTAGATAATATACCCTGAACAGGAGCTGACTTAAGTGACTTTTCTCAGGAGCTACGTGCATTAGCTGACTAATCGAGTTGTTGAATGCATGAAGATCATGAAAGAGCAAATTTTACACCTGTGTTGTCCCTTTATTGAGAATTTCCTGAACAATTTTAATACAGCTCTGTTCTCTGATAATTCCTGGCAAGACCTCGAAAGTTAGCACAGTCGGTGTATGCATAAAACAAACCGATCTTCTGCATATTTTTGTCTTGTTAACCCGCAGCTGATAAGGTTCAAAAATCGCCGGAATCGTTGTTCAAACAGTTTAACATCCTTTTCTACGAATGTTGAGATGACAAACAAAGTCAGGTGTTTACTCTTCAATGCTTAAATGACAAACGTCATGAACGAAAGGAAACTCCCAGTGAAATAAAAAAATCGATAAGAAGACTAATTGTTATGGGAACCTGAGTTTTAATGGGACAGAAGATTCAACTTTGGATGCTATTGCAATAAGTATTGTTGCTCTACAAGCACACTGGCCTGACCATTACAGCACATTGTGGATAATATATTGATGTTAATGCTGATAAATAAACCAGAATGGCCGTTAACAATAACGTAGGACACGGATGGAACATTACACACAGGCTATATTGACAGTTTTAATACCAGATTTTGGACAGGAACAAGGCGTATTAATTTATAAAGAGAACAGAACAGAACCATTAGAAATACATCAAAGATAACCATTTAATGGAGCTTTAGTAAATTAATCTTAACAATCGTTTCTTACGGGGATATGTTGATTAGACTGATCCAGTTTGTACTAATTTAAACTTAAAAATAAATTATATATTTTTGTGGTGGAAGAAAACAGACTATTCAAAACATTAAGTGTGTCATTGCATTAAAGCCAGAAACACTTTCTCGTCGACTGGATTGAGATATGTATTTTTTTTTGATGGGGTGGATTTTTTTAAGGTAGAGTGCACCTCAAGGACAGACTTTTGAATTCTAAAATTTTTATAAGCCTTTTCTGATCTAACGCTCGTGGGGGCTCTTTTTTCAAAACTCTTGGAGTGGGAAAAATTTTCAAAGTCTTAGTTTTGTTTTTGAAAATCTAATATATAATTTTCCTCATAGCGTTTATGCAGGGATGGTGGCCATTTTGAATTTAAAATACACGTACAAGTACACTTGAAACACCATTACGGATCTGTCAAACTGGGAGAAGTTAATTACTCAATCTCGTTATTGTTATTGGTACTGTGTTCACAGCATCTATATAAACAGAGTGAGAATCGAAAAAACAAAATTTGTGTACGGTTACTCATTAAAAAGTCTATGTTCTATTAACTTGGTAAAGAAACAAGAACCTTGAATTGTTTAAGCTTACGAGTTTAATAATGACTTCTAATTAACCACAGAGGTGCCTGTCCAAACTTAATTTAACAGTAAGGGTTTTAATTTAACGTTCGATATTGAAATTGTAATTTCAAGTTTATTACAATATTCCGCTTGGATTGTGTGTATGGTCAAAATTGCCAAAGGCAGTGGTCAATCTATGGCGTTAATAACAAGGGCAATGTTTTGATCGATACGAAATATGTAGCTTTTTGATTAATTTTTACGACAGTTTTCAAACACGAGGCCGCAGCCTGCCTGGGTGGCAAATTGGTTGAAACTCTCCGAAGACGAAGTACAGTATTTGCGCGGTGAAAGGTAAAGAAAAGAACCGTGTATCGAGGTATAATCCCTGAGGACTGCAGCCAGGCGGAAGGTGAACAAACCTGAGATGCGATTGGGACATTGTGATTTGTTAAAATTTGCAATCGTCCTTCAGACAAACGACATGGAAACTAATTCAATGCTAACACACTCAGCCACGTACATCCAGTAGTTATGTAAAACGAAAACAATGTATAGTGTATACCAGGCATTCATACACTTCAGGTGTTTGAGTTCGCTTCTTCGTTAATCTTGACTCTCTCATAGCCCCTCACTGGCTACATCAGCTGTGTAGCCAGTGAGGGCTGTGAGAGAGTCTGAGGTTAATCTAGGAATATCGTCTGGTTGCTGCTTTGCCAACTTATATCCTTAAATTGGTAAGAAATATCTCGCGTGTAACAACAATATCAAAATAAAGCAAAAAAATATCATTTGACCATGTAAATACATTGCTTTGAAACTATGTACCCACACAGATGCTCACTTTTAACGTTGTAAAGGCATAACAATCTGGAAATTGCCATTTTTTACTTTTATTATCTATTTGAATCCTGTTGATTTGAATAACATATACACAAGCGAACAGACTGCAATTAATGTGACATGAACGAGGGCAGTCATAAGCAACGTTGACTTGCCGCACGCCACCTATATCGACAAAAAATTGGCGGGAAAGGCTGAATTTTTGCTTCCCTTAATCGTGTCTTTGTGTATTCATCGTCGTCAGCTTTGATAAACGAGAAATAACTCAATAAAAAGCTATGTGATGATTAGATTCCATTCAAACGACTTACGCTAAGAAATACGAGACACCAGTACATCTTTTTGTCGGTCGGCTGCTGCCAATCCGGTGACGTCGATACGAACTAACAGGCATACTTATTCGTGTCGGTGTCCAGCTCACGAGTTTCTCGAATACAGAAAATTGGCTCTGTCAACCCTGAAGCAAATGAGGAGATTGAAGTTGGACGCGACTTTATTTTCCAATTAAATGGATGCGCTCGTGCAATCCACGACGAACGATACGGGGTTTAGGAAACGTAATATTTTAGTTTTAGGGTGATTGAAACGAGATAGGCGTTTCAACATATTTCGGTAAGAGTTATAAAAAAGAGATGCGTTTGGCAACAAAAACTAAATATGAAACGTAGCATAAATTACTTGAAAACGTAACAAACAAATGCAAAACATATGTCACTTTCTATCGAATCCATTAACTTTCCTCATTTTTACCATGTCGAGCATACTTTTTAAATTAACGGACTCAATCAGGAAAGTAATTCGTTTTGTGCCAAAAAACCGACTGTTTAAAGGATTTGCGGGTTTGAAATTGATATCGAAGTGTTTGGAATGAGACGAAGTGCACAAACAGGCTGATAGAAATGCCCATTGGCTCGGCTACGACTTTTGAACACAGACCTGTATCGGCAAACAATCCTGAACTATTTCGAATTACATGCCTGCGGTACCTTCTCCTTATAAGGAATGAAAAAGCACAATGCTCTACCTTCAGAGGTCATTGATTCACTGTCTTACTGTTAGTTCAACAAAGTACGTACATCTTAAAACGTCACCCACCGAAGATTTTTGGCTATCAAATATCAAGCCTTAAGATTAAACCCGGTATCAGGTTTCCTAGAGCTCAAACGTATCTCTTTAAACCTTCCCAAACGAAGTCTAAAGAGAGATATTTCCAAGAATTGTCATATGCTAGGTTATCAAGTACTTACAGGTAATTCACATATCCGGTACTGTATCATACCAGTATATTGATTGCGCAAATACAGCGATCTTATTGGTCGAGACGTGAACATAAACGTGCTATATTCGCAATATAGCACGGTTGGAACACGCGCGAGCTTGAATCCAGAGAAAAACTCCTTTTTTGACGTTTCATGCTAGAATTTCAATAAATTGTTATGATATAACAGAATAAACCACCTGAGAATACCACTTGCTCACGACATATATGCACGAACGATAATTGGTCAAAATCTTGTTGTATACCGTCGCAAAGGTAGTTCATTTCTTAATCATGTGCATATGACAACGCATTCTGTGTGAAGGCAATGTGCGCTTTTGTGTGCACGCAAAAAAAAAGTTCGATATTTTATCTGTTATGCAACTCGAATTGTCACGGGTCGAGTTATTCTTTTAATAATTAGCAATTAACTAGCACAATAACGTACTTGATTTAAAACAATTTAGTTTCACAGATGGAAGTTCCGGTTCGACACATTGCTCTGCTCCATGATACTCCACCTACATAACACATCAAAGTGACTCAAGTCTAAGAGTTAGTCACAAGTTCTTCAAAACAAATTTATGATTTATAATGTCACACATTCCAGGGTAACAAAGATCGCCGTCCATATTACATACTATATTTCATTAGTCAGTGGTAGCTTCCACACTATCTTCTAGTCGATAGACATGCGTATTTAATTTCCGAATGTTCCATTGACCGCCCCAACTGCATTTAACCGGGAATACATTAGACCTGGAATTCGAATTGACCACGGTACAAACGAAACCACATGTACAAACGCGCACAGAAATACGTGCATTTCTGTACGCGTTTTACACAGGGGTTTGTTTGTAACGGTATCACATGATCTTTTGGGAGTACTGAGTCTGTTGAACACATTGCGTCCATTTTATTCCGGAGTAGAACCATTGTAAAATAGACAGTGCTCTGAATGGCTGTGGTCATATACCGCTGTGATTCTCATCGCCGACCTCGTATTTTGCTTGCAATCAATTATCAATGAATATAAAACTTGTATCCCCTTTCTCATTTTACGCACATTCACGTCGTTCATGTCGTAAAAGTCACAACTCCTCACAGGATAATAATTATGACAGCTATGGTGGAGTCAGGGCTGCAGTTAACGACATCCGGTAATCATCGATGCCCCCAGTATGAATAAGAAATGTTTGCCACGGTGGAGAATCCGGGTACTAATCTTGAGCAGCCTCTATTAATCATTCAGTCATAATACAGCTCTTGGCGTCATAAACTGCAAGTGTCATCCACTGAGTACACAACTCAGAGAGCAAGATGGGCTAATATCCCCTTTCCCTTGATAGTGAAAACAAGGCGTTTTGTGGTATCTTTCTTTAAAGGATAATTTATGCGCTGACAAACATACAATACCGTGTTGTCTTTGTTGCCGGATAATATAATGAAACCAACAACTACAGCTTCACATTTTTAATTTTGACTGACATATTACATCTTGAAAAAAGACGATCGAAAATCTCTGATATCAAGCACATATTGCAAGACGTTTAATTATTTGTGAAAAAAATGGCAGCTTTGATCTTGCGTCCTCTCAATCAAGTAGAAAACCAAACCTAAGCACACATTTGCCATAAATAAACAGGTTGTATGTATGTATGTATGTATGTATGTATGTATGTATGTATGTATGTATGTATGTATGTATGTATGTATGTATGTATGTATGTATGTATGTATGTATGTATGTATGTATGTATGTATGCATGTATGCATGCATGCATGCATGCATCAACTCACCCAATAATCATGAAACGTTGTCAAATGCTGATTTTCTTCCGGTGACCGGCATAAGATCAATGTTTTAATACAATTTTAGACAATTTCCAGAGAGTGTGTTAAGTTTTGGCGCAAACATCCTGCCAATAAAGGTCAATGTTGCTCTGTGTATTGACGTCTTTCACCGGTACAGTAGTGGAAACTAATCAACACTCTGTCAACCCTCGTTCGGCTTCCTCTGAATTTGTAAAATCGATCACAATGGTCTACTTTTAATTCAATAATGCCCAGATATATCGGCATTTATGTTTTCTATCGTTTTAGCTGGCTATAAATCGAACCACTAAAACCGACTGTCGACATAAATCTATTGCATGAAAACCTGTTAAAACGCGCCAAGAGACTTCTCTACGCTTTTGGCCGTGAATTTCCCGCCGTCAACATTTGAGGAACGACTCGATGGCGCCAGGATAGGTTTGAATTGCGCGTGCGCAGAAAGAGACCAAACGCTTCAAAACAGCTCGCGCAGGGGTTTTCGTTTATTCGACACTGTTGGGATATTACCTTACACACTGCTCTGCCGTTTCACTGATCTTACAATAGACAAGGTGAGTACTATGAAGGCACTATAATTTACTTTGTTTGTTCGGTTTTTTTCTGGTACAGGTTGTCTGCAAAGCTCGTGGTGAGAATAGGAGACAGAGTTGCGTGTGATCCGTATCGAGTTTCTGAACGGTATATACTATTAGGCAAACATACTGCGCGATCCCAGAGCGGCCGTAAATTCTTTTCCTCACCAATGCGTGATGCGCGAAGCGAGCCGCGTTCGTGTTTACGGGTACAATTTCTATAGCAAGTTGAACATCTTGTGTACTGATTTCCACTAATGCTGTGATACAGTTGTGTTCATCAGGAAGTTGATAGTTTTCCTCTGAGTAGGCATTTTGGTAAAACTGTGCTCGAACAGGCGCATTATTGCACGTACGCTAGTCATTGCGAATCCACGAGTCAGATATGATTTTTTTTTGGTTCGAGACGGAAATGTCTTCGATATCGCTAGGAGTTGGAATGCCTTAACATTTGTCGCTTACGGTCGCTAGTGGACGTGTCATACCTTCCGTGTACGAGTGCAAATTGTTCGGAAAGCGGGAGTCTGAGTGTCGTCGTTTGTGTTTTTGACGGCTGCGATAAGCGAGTCGTTACTTATCGACAGAGTTCTGGCTTTTTATCGGGCATTGGACAATTTTCATATATTTAAAAGTAGTCTCTTCTTATCGACGGTTTATCTTTAGATAGTTTATCATCGCATACTATGACATCCCTTCTGTTCGGAGATACTAATACGTATTTTCAATGGTCTCGCAAACTACATAATGCCAGAAATACATAGGTGAGTGCTCGCGATGACACGCTGAGTGGGAAAGACATGTACTCGATATACTAGAAGACTATGTACGAATTGAATCGTAATTAGTTTTAAAATTCAACGAACAAAAAATCGAAGAGTTATTTTAAAATTTGACTCAATCAGTTTTTTTTTCATATGCTGTATGTTTTTACAGTTTAATTTTGCGAAATGTATGTATAGTTTTCATTTCATGAAGGGCAGTCGGCTTGGATTTGTTGCGGGTTGCCAATTTGCCATCGAGCGTAGTCACATGTTATATTGGTAATATTAAAGTGTCACGCGCATGTGACCAATATGACGTAGTCGTCAACAAACACATTATCAGAATGCGATAGCTATTTTTCTAGTGTTCTCTCCGATATTAATTCCAGCCCTTTCGGCTTAATTGGGCTTGAGAATATTTATTTTGCCCAAGTACACTCTCTACCGCGCCCAATGCAGGTTTTCAACTCCCAAGCGGCCCAATACCTATTATACAGAAACTCCAGACGATCGTAATTAAACACTCTCTAATTGACTTAATCTCTTTATAACTATCACAACAGAGTAATGGAGGTTGGCGTTCAAAACATTATTAACTGACTGTTTACTCTCTAAATATTAGAATTCATAGCATTTATTATAAATTTGCATGGCAATTACGGGGACCAGCTCAATATACTGAGAGCTTATAACTATTATGTAATACTATTAATTGACTCAGTGAATCACAATACTATTGATTTTAAGCAGTGTCAAATCTAACACTAATGTCATCAGATTCGTATCATTCGTATTCTCTCATACCAATTTTAATAGGGAAATACTTGTTTTTCCTTATTTCATCCGTCGATAAAAAGCGAGTGCAATTAAGCCTAGATATGCATCACCCCAAGTTTTTTTTTATTGATGCCAGTGGTTCTTTCGGCGGACGTATTGCGGTTTCCATGGAAACGATTCGTTCGGTCGTTATCAATTTTGTGAGTGCGTGCCGATTAGGACCTATTCCCCCACAGCCTGGGGGTCGACTCGGAACACCACACCGGCGGCCGGTCATCCGTAAACGCAATATCCTCCCTCTCCGTGCCGTTGTGGCAAGTCCCGTTTGATGTGTCCACGTCGCTGTCACTGAAAAACAAAACCATTGAGAATAGCCTCGATGCACACAGTAAATGGACTCTGAGGATGAAAGTGAGTGGTTGTCGGCATACAAAAGACTAGAGGACACCTTGATTTAGCTTATGACGTATGACGTGATGTCATCGATGTATCTGACAGCTACACTGGTTTAAAAATATGCCGTTTTCAATTTACTTTGCCTTGACAATCTAATGAGAAAGATGCCACCTACAAATTATCGCTATAGAACATTCCAAATGTCCCTCATAGCGATTTAAGGAAACGCCAAAAATACGAAAATCGTGGGAGAATTTGTAAAAAACATTTAGATCTGAAGATAATAAGAGTAACTTACGGCAGTACAGTAGGTGCAAGGTATTACCATATGTGATCGATTTTGCTTCTGAAGGACAATAAATGCCGTTTTAATGAACGTATGCATCTACGCACGCCCAGCGTCAGAATGTTTAACGTGGCTCATCTCAAATTTGCCATTGGGCAGATTATAAAGCCGAAGAAAATTTGTTGAAGGAGTTAACGAGAATGTATGGGTAAGCGCACGAACAGACGCGAAATAACAAAACAGGGTCGTAAAAGAAGAAATACGACGCGTGTATAGGTACTAGTAATTCGATAAAATTCGCTACATGAATTGGAAAATGTTCCGCACTTCGTAAAATTTTGACGTCACCTACTAATTCGAGTTATTACCTGGCGAGAGTAAATTTTCCTATCATTTGGCCAAACATCATGAATGTTATTGAAAGGCCTTCGACGATATTTCAGGAAATCAGTTTGGAGTTTTCGACAGCATCAAATGCAATCTTATTGTCCTACCATTTCATAGATAAGAATTTATAAACTGTCGTGTTTCGTGTTCAAAAGCATTTTAACAGAAGTGTACTAGAACGACTGGACTGTCAGAAACGTCTCACAGCTTTCCAATGTCCTTGCCGTTTGCCAGATAATGTTCCATCCGATACACATGTGCAGTGTACATAAGTAGTTAAAACGATTCGTCATTGTTTCATAGATAAAGAAAATAAGAGTTACTGGTACAATCGACGGCCATTAAATAAAAATTTGACGTCAATATTGTACGTGTAATCATATCTTCCCAACGAACGATTGTCGATTACAGTTACGACGTCCGGAAATTGAGGAAAGTAATTCATTACATACGTGTCATTAACTAATATATTAACTAATATATACATATTTCAAATATATATATATATATATATATATATATATATATATATATATATATATAAGTTAATGAACTTTATATATACATATATATTTAAGTTAATGAACTTTATATATATATATATAATATATATATATATATATATATATATATATATATATATATATATATACACACATGTATGTATCATTATATTTTAGTTAATGAAGTTAACATATATTTGTATGTGAGATGACAAGAACAGCAGTGAAGTTCATTCGGATATGCGCAAGATTCTCTGTTCAATATAGCCGAGGCTGAATGCAGTTGAGAGAGAGAGAGAGAGAGAGAGAGAGAGAGAGAGAGAGAGAGAGAGAGAGAGAGAGAGAGAGAGAGAGAGAGAGAGAGATGCTAGCAGAAACGGAGGGAGAAAGGCGTAACTGTCACGCGCAGACGAAGCTTGAGACAGAGCACATCTCCTCGCCTAATTTTAAGAAGCTTTGTAATGATTGCGTGGTCACGCAAAGGAAGGACTTCCTTTCTATATATTATAAAGACAATCAAAACATTGTCAAAGAATTCATTAATCCGTGAAACATCCGATTGCAATTAATAATTTTCGCGTCGGGAGTTCTCTTAACTGTCGTATAAAAATCAAGCAGATTAAAATTCACTGTAGTCGACACAATTAATCTTGGACCTAAACAAAGATATTTCATAATTGAAGGAAGTAAGCACACGCAAGCACGAATACTGTCATTAAGATATCAATCATGTCACCTTTTGATATTGCCTTTTGGGCATCTGTGTCAAAGACACGCACCCGAGGGTGCACCGGAAAGGTAAGGCCAGTGCGGGTGCTAGAGTAAGACCTTAAATGGACAGAGTGGTGGGCGTTGAGATGTCGGTCATGAATGAAATATTTCCTCTGAATACTAATAGCATAAGAATATCTCAAGACACAGGAAGACGTACCGACAGACACTAATGGTTAATGATCACCTGTTTGTTGACATTTAATAGTATTTTATTCAACTGGAGCACAATGAGACAGACTAATTAATAATTGAATTTTTGTCTCGAGCGAAATGAAATTGACAAAATCAGACGAAGATAGATTTCTGAAGGAATGAATCACGATTTTTATTTCGTTACAAGATTTTTAGTATGATAAGGTAGTAAACATACGCATGTTAATGCTTTCCTCCAGTTAACTATTTGTAAAATCATTCACTAAGATAAAAACTATGAAGTGATTTGAGAACTGAAGTCAGTTAGGTGCCCTATTGCTGAATGTTGCGATATTACAAATTACTCATAAAAACAAGTGTGTAACTTAAAAAGAAAAGCAGATGAGCTAACATTTGCATATCAAATAGACATTACTTCACCATCCAATTATCCCAAATTAGTTCAAATCGTGTTTACGTCAACCTCTGTCAGAGAATATTATAATACAACATATAAGAATGTCCAGTTTCCTTCTGGACAGGATCTACAAAATATTCGATATCATTCGATTGAAAGCTATATGTTTCTCGAAACAATGATGGGAATGGTTATCGCCAAGTGTCCGGATGAATGTATGAGAGAGAGAGAGAGAGAGAGAGAGAGAGAGAGAGAGAGAGAGAGAGAGACAGAGAGAGAGAGAGAGAGAGAGAGAGAGAGAGAGAGAGAGGGGCAGGAAGACTGATAGACAAGTACTTGAGTCAGCATTCAGGTAATTGATCAAACGAAAAAGTGAAACTGTTTACTGTATTATGAATCATCGACGCTCTGTCATGTCTGATATAAGCATTATTTGCACGTTCCGTACGTTGTCTCATGTCCACAATCCTTTTATATCTGAGTGGAAAATCCCTCTTCAAGGCGGTGGACACTGTCGAATGAAAATCACCCATGTAACTACTTCGGATTCGAAACACTGAGGATTTAACGGTGAAGGTAATGACAGAATCCAAGCCTAAGAATCTACATGCAATCTTCCTGAGTAAAACCGTGTTTAGATACTGTAGGTTAGGAAGAGCCTGTGGAAATTGCGACAGGTCAAATCGTCGCACAGCGAGGCCGTGCTGCAGTACCGGCGCATTCCTCGTTATATGAAGCTGTTAACAGTGGCCCCGTCTACCTCGTTCAAATTCAGCAGTTGTTCTAAGATGTTAAACTAGATACCTTTCTTGGAGTAAACTACTTGTGAACTAATTAATAACGCATCAGCGACTTAAACCCCGTTGCTAAAATGACGCGAAAATTCGAAGCACGGAGCAAATTTCCAAACACCTAAGAGGAGCAAGTGGCATGTTAAATACAGCCACATAGAAAGAAATGTCGTCTTTATATATATATATATATATATATATATTATATATATATATATATATATATATATATACATACAGATATAATTTCTTGTACTTGAAGTAATTTGTGGTTATATATATATATATATATATATATATATATATATATATATATATATATATATATATATATATATATATATATATATAACCACAAATTACTTCAAGTACAAAGTAATTATATCTGTCGCTGGAGTTTCATACATCTGACAATCTTCAGTCTGAAGATTTGCAAGATACATAGATACTCTTTCCTTTGCGTTTGAAGTAATTTATTATTTGTAACGCTCTGCTTTCAGCATCGAGCACTGTTATTTCCCATAAGGACAACTGTATACCATTATATATATATATATATATATATATATATATATATATATATATATATATATATATTACACACACACACGACTGCATCCAATATAAAACAATTACATATTATATTTAATTATAGTTATGATAGATAGATAGATAGATAGATAGATAGATAGATAGATAGATAGATAGATAGATAGATAGATAATTAGATAGATAGATAGATAGATAGATAGATAGATAGATAGATAGATAGATAGATAGATAGATAGATAGATAGATAGATAGATAGATGGATAGATAGGTGTAACTGTGTTTGATGTATATACCCAAGCTAGGTATAATGTTTCTTATTGAACGACACTAAGAGCACTTTGTTGTCAATGATACACTGCGATACGCATATTTCTGCACGTGGCATTTAAACAGAACTATCGCAATGAAGGGAAATCCGATAACTATCGATAACATTGATTTGTGAGTCGTTCAGGATAATCTCCGCGGAGACTTCCAGAGCTGGCACCGGATGTTTTATGCAAAATGACTGCATCCAATATAAATGCTAATCATCGCCACTTTCTCCACGAGCATTCAACGTCAGCTGGCCGACGTCATACCTACATTGTAGGCGGTGTTTCGTTGATTACAAGTTTTACGCTCATTTCGAATTCGTTCACTGTCAAAAACCTAGTCATGCACAAGGGAATTTGTATTCCGTGTTTTCCTATTTTCCAACGTGATATTGATCTCTTCGCCGACATTTGGCCATTAGGTGTGGCAATAAATTATATGAGTCATTATGAAGGTATGACCTGCGTGCATTTGATTCAAGCGAAATTTCGACAAACCGATATCTGTCGTCCTTGAAGTAGGAGATTCATGTCTAACTCTCTTATATGTGTTTATTTTCATTTGTTCGCGACGAAAACATGATATATTGAGTCTCCAAGTATTCTAGGCAAAATAGTTTTGCAGCGGTTTGCATTCGATAGCGTCGACACCATTCCCCAATGCTAACGTTACAGGTAATTTGTGGAACCATATCCATTGATTGCTATCCCCATCGGGTCGGCTGTTCTAGCGCACATTACAGCATCCCTCGCTATTTACCTTGGGCGGTGCTTTCACATGATTAAATGCTCGAATGACTCGCCGTCTCTGACGGCTGCAAGACGGTATTAACAGCGACCCCCGAGCGGAATTTCAACATCACATCGACCAGAAAATAACGTAGAAATTCACCAACATCTTCGTCGTTATATTCTAGAGCATACAGTGTAACTTAATTTGAGGGGACAATGCAGAGACAAAATGAGTCGATGACGTGACTGTTGTCTTCCCTTCAGATAACACTGAGAAAAGCCATTGTTAAACTTTAACTCTGTGTTTTAAGAAGTTATAAAATGTATGCCCTGCAGATAATAAAAAATACAGTACAAGCTGGTACAAAGTCTTTGTTTCTGCCGATCTTTCGAAAGTTCGTTGCGTAGTCAATGTCCTCTGAAAACGAAAACTCGAGGAGAATATTAAAAGTTCCGATGTCAGTGTCAGACGATGCAAAACTAGATAGTTCGCGTGTGTGAAGATTGACAACCACGTTACAGCAACAGCGCGTAGTCAGCAACCGACTGAACCTAACTGTAAGAAGTTCCAACATGTAATTTTTATTTTTTTCCGGGAACACGATGTGAAGTAATTTGGGAGAATAGGATATTGTAGTAATGTTGGATTAATCAGCAAATTTAAGCTCGTCTAATTTTCCTTTTTCGCAATTTACTTGTTTTTATGGGTAATTTGTAATATTACAACTTTCAGCTGTAGGGCACCTAGTACCTAACACGTTTGATAAATTTGAAGAATTAAACGATCCTATTTTCCTAGATTAGTTTCAATCGTGTTCGGGTTAGAGTTGACATAGTCTAGACAGTTGAGCAAATGTTGATGTGAATATCCAGGGAGTATAAATCCAAGTATTATATCAGAAAGTTGCGAGTTGCTTTTTATTTCCTCGTTACAAATGTGGTGTTTTTTATAAAGTTAAAATTCTGATATGCCATCACCTCAAGTAACACAAGTCAGTTAAAGGGCCGGTAGCTGTTCCTCTTGATGATTTTTCCCTAAACACGATTGGAACTAATTTAGGATAATTGGATTTTCATATTTTTCAAATTTCTCAAGCATGTTAGGTGCCATATAGCTGAATGTTGCAATATTGCAAATTAATCATAAAAACAAATGTGTAATATTACATTTGTAGATTGATCGACATTACTTCAGCATCCAATTATCCCAAAATTGTTCAAATCGTGTTCTTATTTCCATTTTGTATGCCAATTGCAAGTTCTTGTTGTACTCTTCAAAGTATATTGAAAGACGCGGTATTTAGATCGGCCAATCTTGTGTTGGTGTTTAATAGACAATATGTTTGTTGGCCTTCTAGACCCAGGGGACTGGCAATAAAAGATCGTGAAATGGCAATGCGCCTCGTGGATACAAATTTGGACTCTAAAACTTTTAAAATTCTTTTCTGAACTACCACTTGTGGGGATTCATTTTAAAGCTCTGGGTGTAAGAAAACTTTTCACCGGCTTAGTTTCTCGAGATTCGAAAATTTTATTTTTCTCCATAGAGTTAACACAGGGATGGCGGCCATTTTGAATTTTATATATCGGTAAATCTTGAGTTATTTGTTTCCCTAGTACCAAAATTTGCACGGCGACCCCTGATTTTTATTCTTGATTTTTAAAAGAGAACGGTTGAAAGATTCCTTGAGGAAATTTTGAGCAAAAGTCTTCCACTTTCGTTGCGCATACTACCTTGACACAACACTCTGTAAAAGTGATTATTAATTGTCTTCTGTCATGCATGCAGACCGGAAATCAAATTTGCGTTTATCAAGGCGGACATCCTGCCAAAATGTTGCAACTGTCGTTCGGGAAACAAAGCTGGTAAGGCATGTATCACATTGCGACTTTGAAAAAGACAGGAAATAAATACACGGCCTGAACGGCCTGAAACTGAGAAAGTCTGTACTCGAAATAAAATGAAAAATGAAAAATGAAAACGACAGTCAAACAGAAATGCCATTTAATATTTGTATTCGTACAAAAGATAGAGGGAAAAGACTTCGTCGCGTAAACTTTTCCTGTTCACATCAAAATGTGCCTAAGTTCTTAAGTCGTTGACGTGGGTATTCTGTGAATAGACTCTTTATCGGATGAAACGCGAAGACTTTGTAATGGGCTTTGCTCGAAACTGATTTCTATCTCACAAACGCATCAAGCAGAGTGCTTTAATATTGTCGCCGAGCGGCGGAATTGTCTCAACTCCTGTGAAATTTGATTAGATCGTCGTCGCGATGGAGTATCCCAGTAGCGACTCTTTTGTCCTCATTCCTGCTCACGTCCTGGAATTGAACAGGTTTTCCAAAACCGGATCGAGATTCAAAAGAATGCATGCGGTTTTTTCCTCCCCTAAGGAAACAAAACCCAGTCCACTCTGGCATATTCCGTTAATGGACTGCTTGTGGTGATCTTGTAGCCAGGAATACTCAACCAGGGTCTCGATACCTCCGAGGCTGCGAGACAACTCTGAGCGATTTCTAATCTCGTTGTCAGAGAAAAGATTTCAAACTGCATTGGCCGCAGTGCTGCAGCCCATTTCTTCCCATTCAGACTTTTTTCAATCACATCATCAATTCCCAAAGCAATGCGTTGTTTCCAAGTGGAAGGAGAACAGGTTTCACATGGTAGCTTCCACTTCTTTTGCTCAGCAATAAGTCTGACGTCATAGGATCTCTTGACTGTCAAGTGGCCCAGCCATGCGCCCTCAAGAGCCCACTCTTCCTCTCGGAGTGTCTGCCATTCAAGGTATAGATACTGAGAGTAGGTGTATTCAAAGATAGTCTATCTTCTCAAAGAGAAAGTATCTGCAAATTATCATATTTTCCAGAGCCTTTGTAATACTTCTGTTCCAGGTAACGCTCTGTCCACATAAGCACACATTAGGCAACCGCTGAATTCAAAAGTTCGAATAATCAAACGGGTTGACCGGCGAAGCCAATGTGATTGCACCGGTACCGTTCCTATAGTATTCAGTCAGTTTGTTCTTAATTTCCTTAAAGTGCAAAATCACGTTCCTGATGGTTATAACTACTTTAAATATTTGGATTAACTTTCTAAAGGTACCATCATATTCTTCTATTCAATCTACCATGTATTGTGTCCCTTAAGGTAGCATGCGCCTCGAAAGTGAAAGACTTAAACGTTTGCTCACACTTTCCTGAATGAAACTTTCAACCATTCTCTTTCAAAGTCAAGAATAAAAATCGGGGGTCACCGAGCAAATTTTGGTACTACAGAAACAAATAACCCAAGATTTACCGATATTTAAAATTCAAAATGGCCGCCATCCCTGTGCTAACTCTATGAGAAAAAAAATAAAATTTTCGAATTTTGAAAAACTAAACCGGTGAAAAGTTTTCTTACACCGAGAGCATAAAAATGAACCCCCACAAGTGGTATATCAGAAGAGAATTGTAAAAGTTTTGGAGTCCAAATGTCTGTCCCCGAGGCGCGATCTCCCTTAAACGTTTGTTAATTGTCCTAATTGTTGATAAGCAGTGTTACATGACAGTAATAAATTGCTTTTCTCGGAACTCTGACTGGTTTTGGTTCCTTGGAGACAAGTGTATGACCCTCAAGTTCACACCAACGCTTAAATAAACTGCCATGTGAATATGATTTTCCATTGTTTTAGCACCTTACGATCTGAAAGGTCGGTCTTTGATTTAAAGGTCGCCTGCAAATGATGCAGTTATTTGGGTTATAAAGGTATATTTAATAAAAATAATTTTGTCGTTAAAATGGATTAGCAAGTGGTGTAATTAAACAGCGTTGTGAAGTTTTTTCTCCTTTTCAAAACCAACGATCAGGGCTTATTAATTGATCAAATTTTTACCTCAGAAACTGATGTGAAGTATTTGATCAGGATGGTCATTCGACCTCTGTCATTGTGCAGTGCTGTCCATTTCATCACTCGGTGCATTCAATTCATCGGGTCGATTTGCGCACGGGATCGTTTTATGACGTTCGTAAGTCGTGGATACCGGGCCCAATTTTAAAACTGGAGCCGTGCCTCGCTACATAGCGATGAATCGCCACTAGTAAACAGACAGTTACGATGCGGACGATCGTAATTCCTCGTCAGGATTCGCGCAGAGATAGTATATGACATTTATAAGTTTTTTCTTCCGTGCTAAGTGTTTCACGTCGGACGAATGAATTGAAAATGAAAATATATTAGTTTGTGCAAACGTTGTTACAACTTTAAAGGGATACAGTCTTTGGAACTGCGCTCAAAAGTCGTATGGGACCCATACGACCAATGGCAGCACTGTATCCAAGGTACGATTATGATTGATGAAAGTTAAAACATGTCTGTCTTAATCTACATCGTATAATTTAAATGTTGGAGCTATGATGATGATGAGGTGCATCTAGACATCGTGCAAGAAGTACATCGCACAGGCGCAGTCCTGACGACTGCTTCCCTTTAACCGCCGACTTTTATACAGATTGATAAAAGTATCTTGGTCTGTGTCCAAGAATGTCAATGCATAGACAGCAGAGGGGGACTGTCCATGGTCAATGTGACAGTCAAATATCAACCTTGAACATGACAAGGCCATAATATCAATTTGTCGAAGGATATTAAATCACTTTCTATCGGCATTGCACTAAACGACCGATGCAGGAGTTTTGAGTGGGTGATCAATCCTTCCACCCCTTCTACTGTAAATGGTTTCGTCGACACCACTGAAAGCGATGGGTTAATCAAATCAAATCGTTGTGCGCGATAAATTTCATTAAAGGAAAGATTACCATTCGCAGTCAGCCAAAACATTCAACATTTTAATTTCCATGGGACTGATAGAGATGAGTCGTGGTTTGTATAGCTTTATCTTAAACAAAGATAACAAACTCAGAGTCTGTGCTTTCAAGAAAAAACATTGCAGACGAATAAACGATCTGTTTTACTGCCAGCAGGAAGAAGCGGATTCCGACCTGTTCGATGCCGAGTGCTTGATAACGCCCGGTCGATATGCGCGCGGGATCGAGACAAAATGCATCGAATCGAAATAATCCTTTGCGTAGACGAGGAAGGGGAAAATATAAGCCCCTATAATCTCAGTGCCGCCCAGAAAGTCAAAGCAATGCCCAAGGGTTACCTACTATGTCTTACAAATTAACAGTGACCCGGGTGACCTTTCCAGTTCTGCCTATGCACACTCTGCACCGTGACATTCATCAGCTCTGATATTCTCGGAGTAATGCTATATGAAGGCATGGAGTCATCAGTACACGGGCCGTGCTTTTTGCAGATTATTAGGTAGGGAAGTGCTGGTAGTCTACGATACGGGAAACATACAACATTCTGTCAAATGGGAGAAATTATTTTCGTGCTGTCCGTATGGCTTCGTTTTTTTGTACAAGAGAACACCAGGATGCAACATCGGGAGGAAAACAATTCGTTACATTGTTTTCATGATGTACAGTAACACACCTGGTCGATAAGTGAATTCAAAGAACGCGTCGCCACGGAACTGCGCAATCATACATACATACATACATACATACATACATACATACATACATACATACATACATACATACATACATACATACATAGCATTCATACATACATACATACATACATACATACATACATACATAGCATTCATACATACATACATACATACATACATACATACATACATACATACAGACAGACAGACAGACATACACAGACAGACAGACAGACAGACAGACAGACAGACAAGCAGGCAGGCAGGTAGACAGAAAGACAGACAGACAGACAGACAGCCAGACACAGGAGACGTACAGACGGACTAGTGTGTAGGTAAATAGACGAAACGTAGAGACAGAGACAATTGCATAATTTCTGATCGGTATTCTCAGGAAATGTAAAACGTGAATCGTGATGTGTTCATTACCAAGTAATTGCACATTGACTGTAAACAGCAAGAGCCTGAGGTCAAGGCTGTGAACTTCAAATTGGGATTCAAGAAGATCTTTCTTTTACTCATATGATTTTATGGGGCAGTGTCTATTTTATGTGACAATGTATTTTACGCAGTTTTTATGGCGATGACGTTAACGTGATATAAATGACCACCCAATCGCACTTTCGTCAATTTTGAAAGCGACATGAATAAGATAGACGTGTCAAAGGCGATGAAAAACTGTCAGTTGATGGATACTGACTGAACACGTGATTTTATTGGTGTTCTGTCCGTGCGATATGACCGCTGTTGTTCGTACGATAGACATTGCGAACACATCTAAATCCGTTGATTTCGATTTTTTATGCGTATAGTGTGAGGTATTCATTCTTTAAGCTCCAATGGCATGATTTCAACGATAACCCAAACAGTGAAACTGACAATTTTTACTCCGTTTGAAATGTATTTTTTCACTGATGTAGCCGCACAGGTTTTAGATGGGGCGATAGATAGCGACATGTCGTACCAGTGAATGGAAAACCAAATCTGATTACTGATGATCACCGGTGATCTTTTAGTAATTCGAGGTCGTATCTCGGCACCTAACCTTGTATTCTGACGAAGAAGGCAACCGCTGACCTTTTCTGGCGTCTCCGTGTTTCCCGCTATCATGTAAAACTGTTTTTAGCACGACGAGATTTTTCAAAACCCGCCACCCCCGTCCCTGCAGTGTAACGTTGCGGCGGATCCCAGGTGGGCTGGTTAAGTTGTAAAGCGCATTCGTCAGTGACCTGATTGAATGTCATTGACCAGAACGGTTTGAGGTAATCGTTCTTTCACGTCCCCGATGAGAAGTATACATGATATGAGCTGCTTGACATGTTTCTTGAATATCAAGTAAAGAGGTTTGCCTTTAACCCTTTGAGCGCCAACGTCAATTTTTCTCTCCTGTACAAAATCTATCCTGGTCAATTTTTCTCAGATTTTTGCCAAGGTATTGATAAAAAACTGTAGCCAATGAAATGTGATGTCCATTTAGCCCAAAATTATCAAAAAAATTCAGAAAAAAAATTTTAAAAATGGCAAAATGTGGCAGTAAAATTTTGCTTGGAAAAGTGACAGCACTCAAAGGGTAAATTTTCCTGCATGTTGGCCCACGCCCTGCCCACCACATTGAGAAGATTTTCGCGCGCTTCACTGCAGGAACAATGTAGAACTCAATCTTTCGAAAAACAGTTCATCGCTTCACTTCCAAGTCACATTTGAGTTCAAGCATATTTTTCATAAAGAAATAAAAAAACAACAACTATAACTCAAACGACCTTGTGATTGGCAAGAATTTTGAAATATACTGGAAGAGTGGTCGATAGAACACACATTTTAACCCCGCTCACGAACTGAACGATACAGACAATAATGACAAAATTTCTGGTATTTTACGTTTGCCCATTGTTTGTGTCAAGGCACTATGCGCCGTGAAACTCAAAGATTTAAACTTCTAGTATTGCTCAAACTTCCCTCAAAATCAACAATAAGGGGTCACCGTGCAAATTATGATACTGGAAAATATTGCCTCAAATTTACCGGACACTCGAAATTCAAAATGGCAGCCAACACTATAATGACTCTATTGCGAAAAATTACATTTTCGATCCTCACAAAAATGATACAATCATACACAACTTCATTAATTCCGTACTTCAAAATTAGCCCGCGCCAGTGATAGACCAGAAAAGTAATGTAAAATATTGACAGTCCTAATATGTGTCCTTTTAAAGGGAAACGGTCGTCGGAACTGCGCCTGTGCGAGATATTGTTTACAATGTATTTCGTGCACGATATCCAGATGCACCTCATCATCATAGCTGCAACATTTAAACTATACGATGTAGGTTATGACAGACATGTTTTAACTTTCATCAATCACCATGGTACCTTGGATACAGTGTTTACAGTGGTGGTATGGGTCCCATACGACCTTTGAGCGCAGTTCCGACGACTGTATCCCTTTAAAGAGATGCTATGACAAATTACAAACCTAAGCGTGCGGTATGACGAGGACTTTATGTGTGGCTGTAGTGGTAAATATCATTTTGTGATCATGGTTGACCTTGAAAGGGTATCTTGTGACGTATGTACAAATCAGTGTCACTCACCACAGTGTACACTAGGTCTGGGTGAAAGAAATGTGTCGGCCATGTTAACTTGTGTGACGTCAGTAGCTTTGCACAGTTTTGGCGGCGCACTCCTTTACTTGGTTGGCTAGCTGAATACCTTCAGTGATGCTATTAAAAAGGCTGTCGTCACAAGAAAATCATTTGTGTGACAATTACCGATGTCCTCCTCATAGTAGAGCTCACATCTCCCCATCTTCGCTTTCAGATGAGTAGCATGATTCCGTCAGTCGTATCTTCAGTCTATCATCGAAGATCGTCGTGGAAGACGACGTTAACGCCGACCATAGGACCCTTCAATGGCAAGAAGACCAGTCCCAAATCGCCGGCGGCGTCGCCGTCGCCAAGGAAGAAAGGTTACTGGTGCCGGTCGACGGAGAAAGACGCGGCAGAAAAGAAACGGTGCAGCGGCGATGAGAGCCCGAGGATTCGAAATGTGTACATCGGGGAACGATATAAGGAGAGCGAGGTGAGTTAACGGTGACGTGCCTTTAAAAAATGTAGTCTGTGATCATGCGTCAATAATTCGGAATATCAAAGAGAATGTAATGTGCTTGTCATAGTGGAATGTGTATTTATGCAGTAGATACACTTAATTTTTTAAATACATTAGTATATCCATTCATGCATACACATTCATATACCCATACACCCTTACATACATAGATACATACATAGACTACATAGATACATAGATACATAGATACATAGATAGATAGATACATACATACATACATACATACATACATACATACATACATACATACATACATACATACATACATACATGCATACATGCATACATACATACATACATACATACATACGGGCAAACATCATAAACCGCTAATAAATACTGTGTAATGTAGGATGTGGGTTTATTGTGTACCCGCACCCGTACCTAATCTCACAAATGTAACTCACTCTGAGCATGGGTATTTTAAGAAAAGTGACATGCGTCATATCGTCAGTTAAACTGCGGGATTTCACTTTACATCAGCAGCCTCCGATTACTTCCTCCGACGCGAATCCTTTTAAATGATCCGCCTCTCCAGATGACTCCTGTCTCCATGTCTCTTGCTCTCAGAGCTGTTTTCACTGACGTCATTCTTAAGTGAACTTACCCAAGGCTATGACGTCGAAGTCTGGAACATGTTTGTCGGCGATGGGAAACGACATGTGAAGAAATGTTCAAAATCTGACGTGTTCACCGAAGAATTGTACCCGAGTACATACTTACTTTCAGAGCACGTATTTTGCGTGAATCTTCCATTTTCTTATTTATTTCCTTGTTCTGTGTTAAAATACTCTGTAACATTTCCTTGGCTGTATAACGGTGATGAATCTGTGCGAGTGTGGAATTTTATTGTCGTTGAGGGCGACGAAAACGTTCATAAAATGTCATTTGGTTGCTTTATTGCAGATCAATGACGATTCAGACGACAATCAGCAGGACGAGAATTCATAACTTTCATCACGTGCTCGAGATTTTGTACATACTGCGCTACTCTGAATGGTCGATTATATGTTTGCTACATCTCAGGAACGCCGAGGTTAAAGTTCGGATCATCTCGACAGAACTTTTGGCGCCAAACTGCGAACTGTGTACGAACGCGCGCTCAGACGTAACTTGCTGCAGAATCACTGCAGTAGGAAATATCAAGTATACACTACGACCGGCGCACAGACGACCACTTCATGGGTGAATATATTCCTGTTGGAAAATAGAATTATCGAAAACCCTGGAAACGACATAGTTTTATCAAGCGTTTGTAGTTTTTTAAAACGTTTCAGTAGGGGAGAGACGGATGTATGAGCTTTACCGAAAACATGTTGAATTGACGATGACTTTTCATTAGGAAACGGGCAGTCAAAGTAAGTTTGAACACTGCATACAGTAGATGTCGGTGACTTACTTGCTTTCTGCTCTATTATATCTATAAATTGGTCAAACTATAGACTGGTGGCAGATCAATCTGACCTTTATTTTAAAAAAGCAGTAGTTTGACAATCTATAGATCTCGTTCCCTTGTCGGCGGGACTGACCTAAACGGGGCGATACTGAGGTGTTCTGGGCCAATGCAAAGCAGCAGTGCAATCCAACACCATCTTAGGGGTTATATTTGTTGTTTTCGCCTATTTAGGAACTCTCAGACAAGTACTGATATCAACTAGAAGGAATAATTGGCCTAGTGTACTTCAGGTATGCCATCGAAGGGTCAGATAGCATTAGGCCGAGACAAATATGTATGTTGCCGGCAATCCAACTTACCCTATTACTTTTCAGTGATCCTGACCCTAACCTTCTTTTTGGCGCATTCACAAAAATTACTCGTGAATTTATCTTAATTCTATTGTTTAGGGCTTATAACGAGCAAAACAGACACTAAAATGCACAATAAACAGCAAATGTGTCCGTCGACCAACCCTAGTTTTGAGCTATGTTACGGGCAACACGCATATTTTCCTTATTGTGGCCTAAACTCGAAAGCCATTCCAGTGCGATAAATCTTGACAGTATTATAAATGACCAATTCTATATGTTGTTATGAAAGCAAAATGAGCTGGTTGCTTGCAGTTAAATGTGTTAATTTATGCATAGACTTATGTATTTATTTTGCCATATATGGTAGTGTGAGTCTCAGAAGTGACAAACGTAGCCTTTCGCGCAGACGCTGTGGAAACTTTACATTCACCTTCTATCAAAATTAAGAGTCAAAATCAGAGGTCACCCGGCAAATTTTGGTACTGTACTAGAGAAACAATTTATCTGAACTTTATCAACATTTTAAATTCAAAATGGCTGATATCCTTTAATCCTGGTGCAAATTCTATGAGGTGAAATAGAATTTTCAATTTTCAGAAAATACAAGATGGTTTACTCTTCATTCACTTCAAAAGCTTCAAAACAAGTCCACACAAGCGGTAAACCAGAAAAATATCGTTAAAATTTGAGGATCTGAATATCTGCCCCAAGAGGCGAATTCGTCCTTCATGTACCATGAGAAAATATGTGGATAAGCTAATTTTGCATGGCAATGTTTACCTTCTCTATTTTCTAATGAACATCAGTATAATGATGACATCAGACAACCATTAAAACAGTGTTTGGAAATGCTAAAATTTCTAGCGACAAGAGCATGCCACGAAGCTGTACTCGTGCGACAGCGGTCACGTGTTCGAAGAACATTTTGCAAAATTTTTGGCGCCAAGCAAATTTTCTGTACTTTTGTAACTTTTTTGTAGAAAAAGCGAATCATGTCTTCGTGTCGGGTTGTCGCATCGATTACTATCCGCCCTGCATGCTTTTTTAGATTTAAAATGCTATCAACGGCTTCGAAATATTCTCGTTCATAATTTACTCCACGGCTACGCAAAAATCCAGGTGTCGTCCAGACCAGCTGTTGCCGTACCGGACGAGAGGTTTGAGACGATGCAGAAATATTGGATCTGTGCCAAAGAGGGCCTTGATGCCCAGTGGGATGTATCTAAAGTAATGCCGGATCACAAAAATGACGCCCATCCGTGATTACTGGCATCGAAGGACATCAGGCAAAAGGCCGTACGACCTCCACCTGTTCAAAAACGAATTGTTTGTTCTGTTATCTATCGTCATCGACCAAAACATCGCCAATCACAAGAGATGATCTGCAAAACGACATTTTGTTCATGATCACTTGCGCGGGACGAATAGACAATCGATGCATAAGTTTACTAAGATGTGTTTTGTGAAATAATGACAGACCCACCTTCCACTCTTCCATCGACCGTGGCTCGTAATTCAATTTTTAAGTATCAAACAAGAGTTTCTTTAGCTCAAATGATGAGTTGCCTGCTATATTTTTTCAAATCTCAAATTTTACAAAATATTTTGCCCAATTTCTCATGTTACGGAATTTGCTGGGATATATTGGAAAACGAAATCGTTTCGGGGGGAAAAAGGGGGTCTGAAATTTCCAAGGTGCATCTTATACGACTTTGCTTCGGTCAGTGTCGACGAGCGACACGAACTCGTCGTCTGCTCATGCTTTTAGGAGTCAAGCAGTCTTTGAAGTGTACACATGTTTGTGTGTTCGTTTGTTGTTTTCGTGTGTGATGTGTAATGGCTACAAAGAGCTGGTCTCTTTAATTTAACGCCTGTTTCAAGTTACATGTGATGTGTATCGTAATTTTAATGTTACTTCCACTTGCATTGTACATTTGAAATATTTAAGTGAAAAGTTTCACATAAGCATTATTATGTGAAGATCAAATCGAATTCATATTCTGATGTAAGTTTTACTAGATTTTTTCTGAAGTACTCGAATGTATTTAGGAAAATATATGATGACGACTTCTTCAGGTTCTTTTTGCTAATAAATACAGTATTACTTACCTTACCAACTCTGACGTGTCTGCGTGAATTTTCACCTTTAGTCCTTGAACGAGGCTGTAGATTTAAAAAATACATGTCCCCGGGCCAGTCTGCGTGAAGTTTTGAATATTCCGGCCAGATTAAAATGTGAATGCAATATTGGCAGTGGAATTATTTCTTGTTCAGGTTTATTTAATTGACACCTTCATGTATAAACTCCCTTTGTCAATGTTGCGTTTCAAGGTATCGAATCATGGTTCAATCACAGTCCCTCAACTGACCGTAGTTTAATGCGATGACTGCATATTTAGCGCAAAAAGAGCTTTTATGACACCCTGCATCCTCTCCAATGCCAGTGTAGACAAAAAAATGGCAGTAGATGTCTCAATCTTATTTACTTACTTACTTTATTGCCAAATTTCAAGTGTACAAATGAACAAATATACAAGTCTCATTAAGCAATTGTCAAGGGAAAGGGCAATCTTGGGGTCAGAAATAGTAGCTTAGCGCTAATCGAGCCTGGCCCTATTCTTCATTAAATTTACATTGCAATATTATCTTAAATGGTTAATTATGTCAACCGTTAGTCAAAAATCTATAATTTTAGTGAAAATAATAAATAAATGAATAAATATACACAGATCTTCGTATCATCAAAGAGATGCTGTCTTAATGATTTTATAAATAAATATCTTAGTATGTGGTAGGTTGTTCCAGACTTTAGCACCCATATATGAGATTGCAAACTGTCCTGCTGTTGTACGTACTTTCGGTAAAGGAAAGTTTTGACCTTGTTTTTAAATCGAATGTCATAGCAATAATCAGCTAGTCTGAGGTAGTCATTCAAATTATGTGGTATATTTTGATGATGCACATTAAACATGAACTTCTAAGAAGTATTTTATGAAGTTCAAAGACATCCGGTATACCTAGTCTGAAGAATAAAGGTGAAGTAATCTCTCGAAATCTACAAAACGTAATTATTCGTACCAGCATTATTTGGGTGAGAAAAATATGTAAGTAAGATGGATATGTACTTCCCTACCTCTCCAGACCATACATAATATTCGGTTCAATAAAATCTTTGCAGAACAGCACTGAAATTTGCTGTGGTACATAATTTCGTAGCTTAAATAAATGATTCCTATTTTTTTTGAAACTATTATTTATCTCACTAATGTGAAATTTCATTGTCAGATAGTTATCAAAAACAATCCCAACAAAAAGATGCTTGTGGAACTTCGCCTATGATATCCTTTACAGATAAATTACCTTGTAATGATACAGAGTTACGATTGCTGTAAAAAAGCACATACTTTGTTTCACTAAAGTTAACTGTCAGCTTATTAGTATCAGACCAGTGTACAACGTCTTGTGAATGTACATCCACAATACTAGAAAGATTTACAGTGCGTGTTTCACGGGAAAGTATAGAAAAGGTTGGAATCGTCGGCAAAAAACCTAAAGTCAAAAAATTTTGAAGAATTAGGAAGATCAAATGTGCACCAAAAAAGTGTAAGGCTAAGTACAGAGCCCCGGGGTACTCCATAAGCGATTGATAAATGTTGAGACAAGTCTGTGACCTATTATTTAAGCAGTCTGTAAACCAATGTAGTGGAATTCCCCTAACACCATAATGTTGAAGTTTTGAGAGAAGAATAGAATGATCTATGGTATCAAATGCCTTGGCGAAATCAATGAAAATCCCAATGTTATAATTCCTTTGGTCGACTTGTTCGAGTAAATTATCCGTTAAATTAATAAGAGAAAGTTAGGCGTTGTATTTTTCTCAGAAACCATACTGATGCTTAGAAAAACCCAAGTTTATTCAAATAGGCAACCAATAGGTTCACAGTTTTTTTGAGAATTTTACTTATTAGCGGTAATACAGACATTGGGCCATTGTTTCCTGGCATGCCACGCGAGAAAAGCAGGAGATAGAAACCACTCTTGCTAATTTTAGTGCACCGGGAAACTCAATATTTAAGAGAAAAATTCAACATGTAACAAGGTTTTGCAATATAGTCTGCTGCATACGTTTTGCAGGTAAGTCGTCATAACCTGTCACCTTCCTCTCATCAAGACTTGTCAACAAATTGAAAACTGCCAGTTCTGTTGTCGGATACAAAAAGAACGAATTTACTATAAGTAACTGTAATTTAATTATCGTCTGCAGCTGGTAGAGACATGCTACGTTTTTATATTACTCTTGCCAAGTAATTTATGAATGATCTTCCATGTTCTTGTGGAATTTTTACTAGAGATTGTTTGCTTGTTTCCAATAAACTATGACTCATAATAATTTCGCTTGGCAACTCTTATAACCGTTGTTAAGATATTTCTGAGTTTTTTATACTTGACCGCTACATAAACTTCGTAATTCGAATGTAACATATCAGCAAATAAAATGTGTTTCCTGTGAATTGAGTTATGATTGAGTGGGTAATCCATGGTTTTTTATTGACTTAGTCATCTTACTGACCCAGATAAAACATTCATGGTCATATCGCAAGAACTTTGGGTGCGCCCTCTAGAGAAGGAAAAGTAAGTAAAATTGAACAGTTAATTATTGTCGGGAAAGATGGCGAAGAAAGTTGTGAAAACTGTTGAGAACGATGTTCTAGTCTCGGTAATTTAGATATGTTAAGAAAATAACAAAATTGTTCACATTGCACTAAGAATTCATGAACGTGACACAATTTTAGATTTAGCAATTGTAACGATGCAGAAACCGACAAAGATGTCGATATTCACTTTGAACTCCGGGAGCTTAATATATCGATCAAAATCGATGAAAAATATCTATAATTGTTATCTTCGCAAGGCTGCAAAGTAATGGTACAGAAAACAAAGATGCTACGCGTGCCGTCGGCTCTAGTGTAAAACGTTTGGTAAAAAATCCGCTGTGTGAGTGTATACATACGTCACTTTGAGGCTGAGCCGAGGCATCGTTGTTTTGTCGTCTGCGCGGTAAGGGCTGCACCATTACACCGTGTTAGGTATGTACAGGATGTTTGCCATCATAGATTGACATATTTTTCGGGCAAAGGACAAAAACGAAAACAATTGAGAGATATATAAATTTACCATTTCCCCACTTTCCAGTCTGTTTTTTTTCCAAATGCACCAACTCTTATTTTTTTTTACAAGTTTACTATAGGGATTTATTTTCAAATAAAGTGCAACCCCACCGGAGATCAGTTGGTGCTTAACTAGTTCGACTCACCTGATATGGACGTACGGGGGCGCTCCACTCAAGAAATGTAACAGTGTTTCTGGGAATCAAAGCAGTCGTGTGTTTGCCTGCCCTATTTCTGCACCTGGCTGCGCGGTGCCCACAAGAAAACAGTACAGCGCCAGAAATGGGACAGGGAGCCAGACTAGGATATAGGAATCACACACGAGATGAGGTCCTCGAAGACAACGTTATACTTTGTGCTATGGCCAATCAACTTGTTCAGTGCCTGTGGTTGGCTCAAGACAACATAATTCGGTAGTGTAGATACAGTGGAATTAAATGTATTTCTGTCTTCGACCCCGTTTTGAAATTCGACAGGATGGATGTAAGAACTAAAATAAATTCTTCGGACATTCCATTTACAAAGACTCTGCCTCAAGTCATAACATATTGAGAGAAAGCTCGTTAAAATGTGGCGTGGCCCTGTGTAAATATCAATTTTTTGTACATTTTTTCACGATATAAAAATAAATATGATGTCGATAAGAAAGATAAGTTTATCTTATATCGACCAATCATTTGTTTCGCAATGCAGTGTTTTTTGTGTTTCGGTAAAACGGGTTGTAACACTGAAATTCTCTTCGGAGCAATAATTGTTCATACAAAATGCAAGCATATGTTATCACTAATTTTCTCTATTGCGCCCTCCCATGATTGCCCGTGGCATATTGCGTTATGGAATGTTCAAGTGCCAATGAAGTGTTGCAGATTTTTCCAACGTTCCGTAGTACTTCCCAAATGGCCGGCTGCAAACTGGAATCTCGTCAGCTGTCGGTACGGGCAAAGTAGAGCGCCTCAAACGTCGATTTTCGTGATATTTACAAAAACGTCATCGATCGATGATCGATGAATGCATCGATCCATTTCATCTTGGGATTCCTCCTGAGGGACTGGTCAGTTTCTTCAGCCTGGGGCCGTGGATCCGTTGGGAGGTTTACCCTGTTTTTGACTTTGGTGGTGGGGGTAGGGTTCACCATGTTTTTGAAATGCTCAATGGGAGGGGGGGGGGCGGGGGATCGGTGCGCTTTTGAATTCCAACACGGGCTCATACTTGCCTAAAATACATCGTGCTAGCCACGAATTGCATCATTTCTGTTCCATTTTTCGGTGCCTTTGGGCATGTAACTTTAATATGACAGAGATATCTGGATGTTTGCGAATTGAAAGTCTGTTTTGCAAATCATAATACCAGCCGCGAATTGTATCATTCCGTTACAGTTTTCGGCTCGCCCTTCGAGCGCGTTACTTTAATATATCAGAAATATATATCACAGATATCTGCAAGTTGCTGTTTGCAAATTGAAAGTCTGTTTTGCAAATTGTTCTAATCATGAAATCTACACTTCATATGAAGAGCATGACGAATTCCGAGGGGGGGGGGGGGCGTTACGTAGCTACATTTTGATGTCCGCAAAAAATATCCACCGCCCTCCCCAAGCCGAAGAAACTGACCAGTCCCTAACTGAAGGATTTTTATTTTATTTTATGGGAAACGCACATTTTTTCCTTCGAGTTCCACTCGATTATTCAACTGACTATCATGGGAATCTTTGTGTTTGCAAAAATAGTCAGTACTTTTTTTGCAATTTTCGCTCTGCAGATTTATATTTTCACGTTTGGCAACTCCCCCCGCCCCCCAAGATGTAATGGTCGATCCGTGAGGTTACTTGAGTACAAGTAGTGTCCCCAGCAGTGCCCGCATATTTGGAATTGTGAAACCCATTAGCAGTGTGCGCTCGTTTTGCTTTCACCGACCGGTCTCATCAATGACCATACAGTTTCACATGTTTTTCTATTTTGCATTCAAGCATTTTCACCGCCCTGCAATAACCCCTGTTGGATTTGGCATCGCGCATGTATGTAACCCCACCCCCGTAGAAAATGGGCACAATAGCTGGAATGCCGGACAAACACCGAAAGGTCTGGGCAATCATTGTGTGTAACATGCCATGTGAATTGAGTTGAAAACTTCTTCTCCAACCCTTACTTCTTGGGGTAAACTCACTTTGTACGCCCGTGTGCATAACAAAAGATCAGTATTAACGCGACTAAGTGGGGAATACAATCCATAGGCACTACAAATCAAAGGAAACTATACGACGAATTCCAAGTTGCAGCTTGACTTAGTAGAAGTGGTGCGGTGTTGCGATAGCAATTCCATGTATTTTATTCTGTCCTGAGCCCCAGGTTAAATGTTTTATTTTCCTTCTGTGCATGAGTTATCCGTTTAAAGGGGCAGATTTTTCATCAGTTTTATCTCTAAAAGCAAATTGACTGACTGTACTCAGCTTTCAACAACCACTAATGCGAGAACCAGGGATTGAGGACTGCCCCTTTAAGGGTTATCGTTCCGGTATAAGGATTTCTGGTATATCTATATATTGGTCGTGCACACCAAGACGTTTGATGTGGTGGGATCGCGAAACCCACATTGGCAAGCAAGTATAACGACAGCGTAGGCCCTACTAGCATAGGGGTAGCCTACGTGTCCGTCCCCAGGGGTGGGTAGGTGTTTTGTTGTATTGCTAATAAAGGTTTATTCTACCAAACTTTGGTGTTTTGGTCTTGCACTGCCCTTGACAATCTTGCGTAAACGTTTTATCAGCATGCTGCATCTATTATCTGACCAGTTTGATTGCCTAATTCGCCAAAGCAAGCAAGGTAGTAATTTAGTCTATTATCTGATGAGTTTGAGTGCCTAAAGGGAGTTTACACGTGGGAGTTAAAGTCCGGAGTAGACACCGGAATAAATATAAACCTGTGTCAGTTAGACGTGTGAACAGACAACACCGAACTAACAATGAACTAAATTAATTCGGTGTCAGAGGGCTGGGCCAGGTTCGGTGCTCCTACTAAACAATGGCCTATTTACACGTGTGACCAGAACACCGAACTATTAAACGCCGAACTATATCCTGTCTTCGGTTCGGTCATTACCACAATGGACGGTGTTCAAGTAAGAAGCTCTCGCGATCGCGGCAACAATGGTCACAGGAAGAGATCAGGCTACTAATTTCAATCTGGAGAGACGAAAACGTCATCCGTATGATGGACGGCACGTCGAGGGATCGGCAAGTGTATGAAGACGTCGCTGCCAAGGCCAGGGAGAAGGACTCGAGAGGACAGCGGAACAATGCCACAACAAAATCAAACGGTTGCGAGCTCAGTTCAAGTCCGTGTCCGACAACAACCGTCATAATGGCAGAGCTAGAAAAACGATGCCATTTTACGATGAGTTGTTAGTAAAGGGAGAGCAACGGATAGTAAAGGGAAAGCAACTCCACACATCGTTCATATTTGGGTTGTTTGCGTTTTGTGTATGATATTGTGTATAATATAAGTGTACATCATGTTGGCTGTTTTATGTAAAATGTCGCTTAGCCATGGCGGGTACGATATAGTGGGAATAGAAACCGTATGTCGCCTGTATACGGTAGTATGGTTACAGAAAGTATCCGATGAAGTCTGGCGCTTATAAGTGTGTCGCCTATATTTCTGTTCCATCTATATGCGATTATTGGTTGGTTTTGGAACAGTTTTTTTAGTGTTTCGTCTTTTTCAAGTTCACTCCAGTTTTATGTCAGGGCCTTCTTGATTTTTGTCGTGTCGATGTACGGGCTATACGTTGTTATGAAGACTATTGTATTGTTGGTGGCGTTATTGGTTTCTTTTTGTTGTTCAAGCAGTCTTTTCCTGCTTTTATGATCTGTCTCTCTGATAATGCGTTCTATTTCATTTTTTTATATTGTCGATCTTGTAATTTTTCACTAATTTTTTTTCACTAAATTGTGTGACTTTCTGTGTAAAATCGGTTTCGTTGTTACGTGTTCTGATGTATGGTAATGTTTCACCTTTGATCAGACCGTTGAATGTTGCTGCCAGATGGCATGAGTTTCTTTGTAAGAACTGGAAAATATCTGTTGTTGTACCGACGACCTTTGTAGATAGTCAGGTCTAAATATGTGATTTCTTGAGAGGAGCTTTCAAACGAAAATTTGAAAGTAGGACGCATTTTGTTGATGTTTGATATGAATTCATTGAGTTCGTGTTGTGTTCCGATGAAAATCAGAAAAACATCGTCCCTGAACCTCAGCCAGGTCGGTATTTGTTGTTTGCGTTTCAGTATTATTCTCATTTCTGTCTCGTGAAATGAAGGCCTAATATCTGCTATTTCTGGCGAACAACCCATCGAGATTATTTCCGTATAAGAGCATCCCCATATTTGCCGGTAGAATTCATCGTTGAATTCAAATGTGTTGTTTATTAAGATTATTTCTAGCAGAGCTATCATGTATTTCGTTGTTGGTTACTTGATTATGTAATTGTTTCATGATCTTTCCTGATTTAATGCTCTGCCAACTGATTCAATTGCCTCATAATGTGGTGTATTCGTGTTCATGGAAATCCAGTTTTACTGGTGTCGCATTGGCCGGAACTTGATTGTCTCAATTTTCCGTATTACCAAAGTAGGCAAGTATAAATTACTAATCTGTGGACGCTGTCACCAGATTATCACCGGATTAACTTTGACAAAGTCAACAACGAACGCACCAGCAAGTTATAACTGAAGGCTTCTGTTACCGCACCAGCTCGGTCCCGGCTTTTCCTGGAAATTTGACTATTGAAATGTACCAGATGTCTCGATAGAGGATTTGAAGGCCCAGGGCTTTTATATAAAAATAATATGCATTGAGCTTTGTGACTGTAACAAATGTCTATATCGCTAGACAAAAACCCATATGGCCGATAGTGGAAAGTTATTATTGTCAAATGTAAATGCTCTCTGGTGGTTATACAGTACTCTTTTAATATTCTCTGTATCCATACGAACAATCTTCTGCATTTACAGTGCTTTGAGAAATATGAAGAATTCTAATCTAGGGAATGGGCCAGAAGATAAAATGGTGGGTAGACACGGAAAAAAGCGTATTTTCAGAGGGCTCAGATTTGTTCTCTCCATGCGGATCATACAAATATCACACTGCATAGATGTAAATATACTTACACCCTGTGAGCTTATGGGATCCGTCGGCGCATGTCGTTGCAAAAACTTGACAAAATATTTTCTCCGCAGTTCCCCTCCTCCCAGCCATTAATTGTACTGGTTGACGGAGGATGTCTGCAGGTATTGTATTGATCATTGTCAGAATTTGTTTCCTCAGTCGACACCCATTTTCTCAGACGGTACTTCACTATCTTACGCGAAGGGATCATTGCTTACTTCAGCTGTCTTTGTTTCCCTTTGTTTTGATCACTTCAGTATTATTTGTCGATATGTTTATGTATTACTGCTATGGACACATCGTCTGAAATAAACTTACAACATAGACAACAACAACAACAACAACAATTTCTCACCCAAATACAGTGTAGTTTTTGTCTTACCGATATCACAAGCGCACTTTCGAAAAAATACTAGTTTTTTGCGCAATGTTGGACATCTGCACCGGGAAAATGGGGGGGGGGGGAATTCAGTGCAATGTCACGACTTTATACTTCTACGATCCATCGCACATTTCCTGATGGTTTACGATTGGAAACTGATATGAATGTTGACTATGAAGATCAAGGTCCAAGCCATGGGGCGTCATAGAGCAAAACGCTTTTTTTGATTTTGGCGCTACATAAACTTTGCTGATTGATTGATTGATTGACTTATAAAGTGATATGAAATATGGGGGTTGGTGCTTTCAGTGGTGCTATCACTCTTTCCCGAAATAATCCCTCATAAAGTTCGTCTTTATATTGTAATCTAAAAAAATGAACACACATATTTTAAGGCTCGTGAATCGTTTTTAACTTGTTATTAATAATCTGGTAATAAGATAGTCTATCAGAGTGGTTTGTGTAATACATCAGACGCTTACTTTTAGCTTTTCTCTTACATATAGTATAGTACTGTTCGTGTCTCATTATGGACAGTCTCGCTTCCACTGTCTATGCTATAGCACCTCTCTGGTGGTTACATGCTCAGCATAAATTATTACTATCATTTTTGTCTTCGACTTTTGCGTAGCTGTGAAGTACCTCAGAGATCCCAGGCCGGCCCCAAGTCGCCTGACTTTCTTCGGCAGCAGTTACGCGCTGGCTGGCAAGGGCGTTCACCCCATGATACACGCAACAGCCTACCACTTATCATGCTTATAGTGCGAGCGAGCGAGCTTTCACTCTATCCTGTCCTGATATTAAATGCCCATAGACTTGGAGCAAGTCTACAGAGATCCCTGTATTACCTCCTTCCAACTGCTCTACGGAATGATCTGCCGGCACGTCAGGAGAATGACCTCGTTCATAGATATGGACCGGCTGTCACAGTATTACTGTAACCACAGAATCGACTTTTTTATGGTATTTCGCTCCTCAAACATGAAGACGTGCACTTTTGCTCCAACTTTCCTCAGGCAAACTTCTAACCACCGTCTTTCAAATTCAAGAATGAAAACCAGGGGTCACTGTGAAAAGTTTAGGACTGGAGAAACAACTTACCCAAAATTTACAGATATTTGAAATTCAAAATGGCCGGGCATCCGTTTTATCTCTACGGGGGCAACTAAAATTCCACATTCTCACAAAACTAAGCCGGCCTACAATTTATTTACTCTCTAGACTTCAAAATAAGCCCCAACAAGTGGTAGATCAAAAGAATACTGTGAAAGCTTGAGAGTCTGAATATCTTTCCCCAAGACGCATTCTACCCTAAAGGTATTCGGTCACCTATTTTTTAAAAGCCAATCACAGATTTTACGCGGGTGGCCGTTTTTTAAAAAGGGCGCCCCACACGACAAACCATGGCATACTACGAAGCGTCGTCTGCATGAGCTTTCACGTATCGAATATGGAGGATTGACAGCTACAGGTGTTACGAGGTAGTACGCTAAGCCCCGCCCCTTTACCATATATGGAATATGCAAATTTACGATGACCGTGTACCTTTAAGATGCCTTCCACAGAATCCTGACACAGTTATGGTTCATCTGGTGGGTGGTTTGAAGCCAACATCGGGCTCCTCCTAGTATGACATTTAAAGGGCCATTATTTATAACTTTTGACCATTTTTTACCCCGGAAAATTCCATGTTGGGGCTATATTCGTTGCAAAATGTTGTTTTACGAAGAAAACAAACATGATTAGTGATGTTATAGCCACATAAAACTGCTAATTTTTGTCCAAACGTGTTGCCCTTCCGAGCTCGTTTGTTGACGTCTGGCATGCTCAGCGTGCTGGGGAGAACGCAGATATGATGACGCCGCGATCACGCGAGATGTACAAGTTCACCTTTATTGCGGGATCAAAACAACATTGCGTTGTGGATTGCCAGACATCTGGCTACGCAACGTGTTCGGAAAATAGACTACTACGTAATACCGGGCATAAGTAATGAATATTTATTTTTAAATTGCTGTAAATGGCTCGCGCAGGTGCAGAAGAATGCCTACTTTGGAATCCGCGTGTAAACAGAGTTTGTATTTCTGTCCGGACAAAAATTGAAATTTCGTTGTAAAATCACATGTTATTTAGTTGTCGGGCACGTAATGTTTCCGAATAATATGCGATTCTCTGTTATTTGACAGGCTATTCAACATGAGCCAGTGATCATTTCAATCAAAACTAACGGAAAAATCGCCAGAAGATACAGCTAATGGAACTTTAAGTAGAGCTCACTTTTTGGATTTTTAATTTGAGCATGTTGATGATGCATGCATTGCAAAGGGTTGATTATGGTGACTTGTTAGAACGAAAACTTGCACTCACTCACATTGACTTCAATTAACTTCTGAATGTCTTATCAAAGAAAGGAAATTTGCATAAAACAGACCAATAATAGTGACAAATAAATTCAACGCCGAAGCTGAATGCGGGGGGGGGGGCCGGGGGGGGGAGGCAGAGAGAGAGAGAGAGAGAGAGAGAGAGAGAGAGAGAGAGAGAGAGAGAGAGAGAGAGAGAGAGAGAGAGAGAGAGACTGACTTTGCAATCCAAGTGAACCAACATGAACTTTGACACAATTTGTTGAAATCTGGTTCAAGGTTGCTAATTGACAGAGAGCTAGTCCATAATTGTTCATTGACATATACCGGTACCAGTAGACAATATTTTTGAAAGAAAAATATGTATGCAATATCAATCTTGTGCTAACTGAACTTTCTACAATATGTTCTTCATCACTAGACTTGTGAGCATTCATGTCTAACCAGCAGTGTAAGGCGATTATCTGGCACTGTGAATTCAGTTTGGTTCCTTGCAGTGAGGTGACACTGGAACAATGACCATGTGGGGTCACAGTGCAGACACGGTTTGTGCTCTGAAATGATTCGCCACAAAATCAGGCAAAGTTATCCTTGTCACATACGTATGCAATACCAGTAAACTTTGCCAAGATCTGCTAACTACACATGCAATAGCACTTCCTTACACACCTGTCAACCGTGGTTGGAACAATCTGTGGGGCAATAAAGGGGGGTGGGGAAGAGGATGGGTGGGGGTCTAGATTTTGTACAATGCTTAATTTCAGTGTACCCTTCACAGAACTGCCCAGCTCTTCTGTAGAATGAAGTCAACATCTCTATATACCTTGCAGATTGACACCATTTTTGTACACAGATGTAAGATTTTGAAAATAAAATTGATGTGACAGTGAAAGCAAAAATCCTGGCCACCACTTAGGGGTTCGTCTCTCAATCAAACTGTTGCCAAACACACTGCATTGAACACACCTGGTCTCAATTGTAAAAGTTTATTTCAGACTGCAACAGTATCATTTATCAATGCAAATGTGTTTTAGAAGAGAATTGGGGACACAAAAATGTTCACCCACTTTAAACAAAGTAAATTTACAGATTTCTCAGAGAATTTGTTCCTAATTGGTAAGTGCACTACACGGGATCTAGTAGGGGTAACGCCAGGACATACAGCCTAGTTTTTTAATTCCAACTTTTTCTTGAAGTTCTTGTCCTCAACTGTACAGAATTTCAGTAAAAGGAAATGTTACAGTATCAGTCGAGACACATTCCTACATATCACAACAGCGCAGGATGACTTAAAGATCTCCTTGATGTTTTGCTGTCCAAGCGGAATGTAGTCTTTTCCAACAATGGACACAGGAAGGTTTTGAAGTCGGTACTTAACAAGGGAAGCAGCAACACAACGTATATTAGGGCTGTATGCACAAATACAGATGCAAGGACCTCTTACGCAGTATATAAATTTTAAATACGCAGCATTCACACCTCACAGCTGGTAGTGGGGATTACAAATTTACAGCTAATATCGAATCACCTACATACGCCTACTCTAGTGAAGACCCTACACTGAGAATTTTGCCTTACAATAACGGCATTATTTTTTTCTATAAGAAAAAAATCTCTTGCGATCAAAAGTTATGGTTCACATGGTCAAATGATGGTGACGCTACTTGAGGTAGTGGTGGTGCTCTGAGAAAGGACTGCACCACGGTAGCAGCTGGCTTGATAAAACCCTTTCACAACCGTGGCTTGGCCTTGGCTCATTGTTCTTTGGTGAGAATGTGGACATATGTACAGGGAAATCCAAAATACGGTGAACAGGATCAAGGCCCACATATGTATTTGCCTAACATCAGTTGAGACGTATAAAATTTCAGTTGATAATTATGAAACTTTGTGAATTTCTTGCAAAATCCCATTACCAAGAGCTGAAGAAATTTTTAACATCATTCTATGACTTTTGGTACATGCCCAGTGATAACGAATGTTGAATAACCGTACGAAAATGTAAATCGCATTTGGCAAGTTGGCCCCCTTAGTGCAATCCTTTCTCATAGCACCACAGCACTTTGAAGTGTGGAGAGACAGCGACTTTGTCGACAGTCAAACTACCCAAGTCGATGCTGGAAAACTGCCCCAGCACAGAAGTGTGGAAGAATTCAAAAGAGAAAAGAGAGGGCCAGGGAAGGTTAAGGAATTACACCTAACAACGATGCGTTAAAATAATATGTTGAAGACTGTATGTATATATTTTGCCATTGAAAATAAGAGATACATAATTAGAAAGTATGGTTTGAACAAGAAAGACCAGCATGAAAGATGGTATGAACTATATTTTTTTTTTTATAATACTCCCCCCTTTTTATGGCGATGATAAAACTGGCCCAGTAATTTTTTTGTCAAGCATGATGGAAGTTGCAATGGGAACACTATCCCAAGGTACAAGTAGTATTCTGATACAGCCTTATTGCGTACTGCCTTAACCATGCACTATTGGCTAAACATGGGGGAAAACGCCCTAAACATGGACTTCATAGCAAAATAACCACTGTTCATCGGGATTGTTTTTTTCTTCTGTTTTTTTTTTTTCCTTTTAATACAGAATAATGAACATAAACTGACAAAATAATCTGCATTAACTTCCAGATGCTAAGTTGGATTCGGGGCTATGGCTTGACAACGAGCATGAGTAAGTTCTGAAAACAAGCAACACAACGAAAAAAATGTCAAACCAATAACTGCCAAGTTTCCATCCCACGACACAGATCATTGGTGATTTCAAAATACCCTTCAGTTTTGCTACCCTGTCTCAACCCTTGTTTTTGTACCCTCTCCAAATCAAAAAGTCGCACAGACCAGATCAAGTGTTTTTGAGGGATGCAATTATTTTTTATGGCACTTCACTTAAAACCCTGTTTATGCCAGATCATCTGAACTCCCCCATTGACAAGTGGAATGATCCGGTTCCTTTTCACTAAATCGAGACGAGCATCTTCCACTTGTTAATATGGAGTACTTTCAGAGTTTCAAAACAGACTGAACTTAATGACACAAACTCTTGTAAAACATGCGGGCAGGTCACATTCGAACTTTTTCTGATTCATACTTTCATGCTCAGTTGAAATTTTCGTTGCATGTGAGGACCACACTTGAGTTGCAACACCTAGGTGCGTGCCCTCAATGAAATTGGGTAGGACACGTGAGAATAATAGACCCTGTGGTGTTTTTCACTCTGTTACACAGGGAAGGCAACTAGACATCTACCGGCGAGATGTAAACAATATATGTAAATTGACAATAAATGGAAAAAAAAGATAAAAGAAAGAAACGAAAAATAACACTGTACTGTACTGATGAAATATTTATGAAAAGACTTCAATGACTGCTGTTGTCAAGCCATAGCCAGATGTTATTTTTTGTTAGTGCATGGCTGTAGTTTTTGAAACTGGGAGACGAGGACTCCTCTTTGGATATTTTGCAACGTTATTTTGCCATCTGCTTGACACCAATTGCTGCTTCTTCATCAATAGCTGAAACTACTGTGACCTGTATGACCGCAAAAAAAAAACAGAGAATGAATTATTTAGAGTTTTAGTTTAGCAAACTGCAGCCTTAGTTTGAAAGGAGCATCTAGCCAAAGTGGCACTCTGACTGCTGCATCAGTACTCAAATACAAGTTGGCAATTCTTGAGTAAAGGGAGCAAAAACTGCCTTTACTATCTAGTTGTATGCCCTTAAAGGTATACAGTCACTTGTAATCAAAATATGCCTGTATATGGTCAAAGGGGGGTTCCTTGGTATTCAAATACCTATATGAGGGCGCTGTTTTTAAAAAGAGGCCACCCGACTAAAATCTGTGATTGGTTAGATTTTCTTTTTCCATGGTAACTGTGGCAAAATTCGAACAGGTGACAGTATACCTTTAATAGATATTATTACCTAATATTTTTATTTCTTTCAGTGAATGAAAATAAGAGTGACATGATGGCTGTGTCATCATGAGTTGAAGACGAGTTGTGACACCGAAATGTCGTCACGATATTTTCCAAGCTGAACAAATAAAAATATTTGGGAATAATATATTTATCACATGCACACGTAGTTCCTTTGGAAGATACGGGCATTATACTGGATTTTCATTTTGGGATCATTATCGTTGTCAATGAAAATATTGATTTCACTACATATAGCGTACTGTCTGGACACAGCAGTTTATCCCTCCTTGTTAAAGAGGAAACTGTACATCTATTGTAAGAAAGTATTCTCATTCATCAAATGTTCAGGTGGCAGTCAAGTAAATAGTACAAATACAAAACTATATTGAAGACAAAACACAAGGACTCAGACTTTGCCATGTAGATATCTTTTTTCAGACTCTAATGATTCTAACAGATTTGTAACAAAATCTTTACGTCAGACACAAATATCAATTGCGGAAATACAGTCTGCCAAGTTGTTTGTTTACGTTGAAGAACACATTGAGAATAGAGGCAAAATGCACCATAATGCACTGGGTCTGCGAACAGTAAACTTTAGTTTACTTTGGCAAAACACTGTAAAATGTTCACATGGGAATGAAAAAGGTGTTTGAACAATTGAAGTATGGTAGGTACAATTTTCTTCACAGTCTTATCTTATGATGGCCACAGGGGAGACTCTCTCACAGCCCCTTGTTCACTGTGCAGCTCTTTCCTCAACCATATGCTGATGCGCCCTCAACAGTCTTTCTAGCAAGCGAGGTTCACCGAGGCAGCTGGGTTATAGCGTAGCGGACATTCGGCTCGCTGAGCCGAGCTTTGCTAAACTCAACTGCTGAGGGCGGTATTATGGTCTGAGGTGAAGCCGGCAAGGGGCTGTGAGAGAGTCTATAGCCATAGGTTTATACTTGGGAGGGGCGTATCCTCTAGCAACCAAATGTTTCCTACCACGGTGCTCAATTTATGCTAATTTGTGAATTTTTATCAAACTTTGGGATGAGCAACAGATCATCTTTATTATGTGTTACTTCACAAGAAAATGAGTAGTCATGGTTTCGGCAAAATATTTTCAAACGACATGGCACAAACAGCCCATAATCTAGAGTGTTGACAGCTGTGTGAAAGTCAAATTTCTTTTTTAATAATTAGAAATTAGACATTGTCAGGGGGGATGGCTTTGTTTTGCGGATTGTAGATTTACCATCCGTCTCTTACAGATCTTGCAGTGAGTGGATAATCAGTGAAAGTCAGTATACTTGTGTTTTATCTATCACAGGCTAACACGTTCATATAATAGTCTCCAAGTTACACGCACAAGAAATTTATTAAAACTCACCATTATTGATTCGTCATTGTTGTAACGGTCAGAAATTTCCTTGCCAAGATCAGTTGTTGGAAGTTTGATATCATCACGAGTATCTCCTGAATCACTCATTAATGATAAATATCCATCGTCTGATATATCTACTAGCTGTATGGGAGAAGGGAGAAGACACATTAATCTGTCATAAGCTCAGTGACTTGGTCATTTTACTTCTCTACATCAAACTTTTTCTGACCCTTGGCCCTTAGCCTGTCAAGTTCATGTGTCACTATCAGCTCAAGTTGGTTTAAACACTGTGAGGCTTACCACGTCCCATGGTCAAGTTATTAAAACCAGTGGGGTATATCAAATCTCAAATGTTGTGTTTTGAAAAAGACGAAAACATTTGAAGGCCTCTGAAACAAAAATACTGTAAACATGCTTTTTACCAGCTTTGGCACAAATGCCAAGTCTGAAAATGTGAAACTTTTGGCTCAATACAACATTCTTCTGACTTAAAATATGGTAAATGACAGGTTTGACAGGAAAAGGAATTTATACAGAAGCCCAATGTTCCTACTACATCAGAGAACAGTCTGTTTTTAAAGGTTTGGGAGGAGAGGTACATGGTTTTTGAGATCTTAGTTGCATTCTGCTGTTCCATAAGAGAGTAAACTTGATACCCCATGGGAACTTTCCCAAAATTATCTGGGAAAGTGGACTTAATTTTCAGGATTCACTATCTCCCAGAATAAAAATACTGCTTGGCTCAGAAGAGTGATGGAAAAGTGTTTGCTGAAAGCAGGTTTAAGTTTTCTTGAACTGGTGTAAAGTATTTCTGAACTGCAAAGAGTGGAAGACATTTGAAAGAATGGCAGTCTTTCTATTAAGTTGAGATCAGTATCATGAGTGCAATTTATAGACTTCACTCATGGCTTCATTTTACCAGTGTTGCAATTTCAAAATGGCTTGACATCTTGGGGGGAAATATGATTAGATGACTTTTATGGAACAGTGAAGCAACAAAGACCTTTCTATGGTACGAGTCCTACAAATGTTGAATTCACTACAGATCAAGTGATGATTTTTTATATATGATTTTCACTTTGTTTTCAAGGAACAACATCGCTCTCTTTTCAAAAGATTTCGTTATTTTTGTTTCAGGTTTCCAACTATTCGTGTTGTTCTGCTCACAGAAACATGCTAAATTGTCAGTCGTAAGATTTCTACTCCATATAACAGAAAATGCTTTAATGACATAATTTATGGTACATAGCAGGGATTATGTCATCAGCATATTTACATGTTATGTGTACACGCAAGGTGCAAGTAGAGCTCTTTGGATTGATAATTTCAACATTGTTTAAGTAAGCAGAACAGCATTTATAACTTTTATATTGAAACAAAACCAGCTCAAATAATTTGAAAAAATAACAACTTTGCCCCTTTACGGAATGCTGTTTTAATTTGACAAGTTAAAGGTGCCCTTCTCAATCCCAGTTCTCGCATTAGCGAATGTGTCGACAGCCCATTAACAGTTTGTCATTCTTTTGTTTTCCATTGAATATTTCATCAAGTAAATAATATTTATATTAGATAAATCTGATAATTGAGTGGGGGCTTTAATGTACGGTGATTACACTGACAAATCATACAACTTCTAATGAACACTGGGCAAAATCCTTACTATGGTGGAAATCAGCACTTGACAGTGGGTGCCTCTAACAGTAAATAAATATAAACATGCCCCCAAAGATAGCAATAAATTGTACAATGTCTTGGCCCAGTATTGTGGTCTTGCATGAAACTTCTGCATTGCACTGTATGATTCTTTCAACACACATTGTGTGGAATATTTTTCTCTGGAAAAAACTGTGTACTTGCCTGGTAATCAGTACGTTTTACATGGGGTACATTCATATTGTGAGTAGATGGGCAGATGTCTTCAAACTTTTTACCTGTAAAAATATCTATTCCTACCAAATGTACCTGTAAGTGACATAAAAATACAATATTAGCGTGGGCAATTCTCACTTCCTTAAAGGTATACAGTCACCTGTAATCTAAATATGTCCATATATGGTTCCTTGGTATTTAAAAGGCCCATGTGAGGGCGGTGTTTTTAAAAAGCGGCCACCTGCTTAAAATCTGTGATTGGTTAGATTTTCTCTTTCCATGGTAACTGTGGCAAAATTGGAACGGGTGACAGTATACCTTTAAATACCTTTTGCTTTATGCTAGGGGGTCACATTGGGTGATGTTGAAATGCATTTTGGGTGAAAAGTTGACTTCTCACAACAGCAAGAGTTTGAGATGGTGATCTGACAAGTTCTTTTGAGGCAACTGCAATAGTTTTCATGGCAAATAGTTCTGTTTGTGTGTGAAACTAGCTAAACTCATGCATCTTTTCATCTTTTCCGCATTTCTGGTATAAAATCCTGTATAATATAGAAATTTACTTTTATTTTTGTAATCTTGTGTGTTTTTCCTGTAGAAATCTGCCACATTGAAAACATGGTCGACTGCCTGACTTTTATGGCTCGCTTTGTTGGCAAAATCGTATTTACGGTACAGAGAATTTCTTGAGTAAATCACAGTTCGTGTGCGAATTAAGAGAAAACACTGTGTAAATGTTTTGGTGAGTTTCAAGCCATACTTTAGTTTTCATGTCTTGGTATTCGACTGTAAACAGGGAATCTCACACCTACATCTCCTCAAGCAATCGCATCTTTGTCGGCAAAGTTTTCAGTTTATCCCATTACAAATTCTGCAGTTCTCGACCAAGCCAACTGGGGTTTTGTTAAATTTCTTGTAATGGTTCTACAAACACAACATCACAACTCTCTTGCATCAGACCTCCATCACGGAGACCCATCCATGTCACCAATTCATCCAGACAATAGCACTTTGATGATCACTGCTAAACTCACGCTTTTACAGGTAGCAGATCTTGAAAAACAACATCACTGCTCTTTGCCACGACAACTCGGACATTGAGATCTTCATATCATCTATTCACAACAGCAGTAATGCTGGTAAGTCCTACCTGTATGAAGGCTTACCTTAGCATGACCGTGCTTTCCAGTTTTTGAGGTCGACATTTCTACAATTTTACATGGGCGATTTTTTATCATGACGAAACCATTCTTGCGCAGAGAGGAGCACTGGGCTGGGTAAGTCAAGGAGGCACCGGCATCACCACTTTCAAAATCTTCATCTGCCATTGTTCCTCCTTTTTTTTATTTTATATATATATGTATAACTGAAAAAATAAAAGTTATAAGCTTAACAGGAATCCCATTGTCTATCAGACAGTGAATAGCATCACCACTTTCAATCCTTCCCCTTCATTTTATACATTGACGTGGAAATGTTATAATTTTGGTAGATGTCCAACTGTACAGCCAGCCATGCTACTTTCTTCATGTTCTTTGTTAGCATAGACATGTTTGATTAGCATTACACTAACTTCCTGCCTATGTGGCATGCAGCTCTATGTGATGATGGGCTTTGTGGAAGAGCATGTTCTCTGTAGTAGTAGTATATTGTGTGCGTGTGTGTGTTTGTGTGTGTGTGCATTTTACACTACGTCAAGTTAATTTGGGGCCTCATACATGGAGTTCTACATGCACAAAAAGTAGTGTTGATCAGTTTCTCAAGCTTAAAGCAATATCCCACATTGAATGCAGTACACACAAAAACCAGTGCTTACAAGAAATGAACAGTTGCTCATTCTAGGAGAGTTTTGGATGGTTTAGGTACTGATGCACACAAGTAACGGCTTCAGCACCAAATTTAGGTCTTAATGAAATTATTCTCAAGCTCTAAATCATTACATGAATACTAAATCATCGTATCAAGTTAGAGGGAGTATTTAGGTATCACATGTGAACTTCTGCCTGAGATGGGGAGTAGATCTTAGGTGTCATGAAATACACGGACAACATTAAACAATGATCATACATTTACGTTCAGTGGAGAAATATTATAACTTACTGGCTGATTTACATAAGATGTAAAAACAATTCTTTTTCATGAAGATTTCACTTTGTTCATATATTTACTTGCCGGCACCATTAGACCTGTCTTTATCTAACCTTCAGAGCAAACAAGTTCTCTTGGCCTTGGTGAAAAGGTGAAGTCTCAGAATAAGGATCACCAAATCCCCCCCCCACCCCCCAATATTCAAATACGGAAACAAGTCTCGGTCACCGCTGACTCAGGCTTCAAAGATGGCTTCCTCAGCCACATCACATCGTGTATCCGATGAACTCCGTATATAGTTTTAATTTTTAGTATCAAAATATTCAGTCAGGGTAATTGCTGCGATGTTGTCTACTTAAATATGTTTTGCTCTCAAGCACTCCCGAACGTACTTTGTCAATTTTATTTTGTGTTATCATATCTCAAATCGGAGAGCTCCGTGTTGGCGAAGAAGTCGGCGCCGCCACAGTGAAACACCTCGCCTGATTCACCAATTACGAATACAATAATTATAATTAATGAAGATTCTCGAGATTTTCATTGTAAGGATATGTGCGGCCGCTCAAAATACGATTAGTCGGGGAATACCGGCAGAAAGACGAGCGATATTGTAGACATGACCTCAACTGCAACTATGGCCGGCTTTCAAAGTCCGGCCTCACGACCCTACCGAACAGTAACCCACAATAAGAGAGCTCAATCGTCTTGTCTCTCAGATAAAAATATTGTCGCATCAGCAGAATATACATCCCAACATAATCGAAATGAAACCTTGTACTCATAAAGTGAACGACATAAACTATAGTGTAGAGTAAAGAAGGAATTTTGCGCCGCTTCTGGAGCTGTTGGAACGTAGTCCTATCGTATAATATTTTGCGAACATGGAAACATGGCCGACTTGGTACTCACAACTATCTCAATTGACATGAAAATCCAAATTTTTCAAAACTAAACACATCAATTAAGTCAGAATGCACCTATTCATAGCGAAACATCGCCACGTTTTGGAAACATCCAAACAAACTGTATCATTAGATCGTAATTTGGCGATATCTGCTAGTAAAATGAAAGACAGACAACTCACATGTGACTTCCCAGCGCTGGAAAAAAGAAATGGCCGATGGAGCATGCGTACCACGTTACTTGGAGCAATAGTTGTTAGAGGGGTGAGGATTTTGATTAATAGGCAAACCCTATTGCAACATGAGTTTGCTGTATTACATCGGGTCAGGACGAAGAAGAGTATTTGGCAGTAAAACGAATATCGTTCAATGATGGGCAGGAGACGGCTAATTGACTGAAACGGTATTTAATTCACAGGCGCGAAACTTCTCCCATTGTCTAGACACTGGTAAGTGGAAAAGTGTGAAGAGGTATTATCAACAATTGTGTCATTGAATGGGAAGGAAAACACACCTATCTCTGAATGGTGGCGCCCTATATGCTGCCGTACTGTACTTGCATACTGCATGCATGCATGCACTGCACTGTCTCGATCTCGTACCTGCGGTTCGTATGCATGCGTGACAACACGGCACATCGAAGGTTGGGCCATGGGTCCAGTACCAGGCAGGTCCAGTACAGTACAGAGTCAGGAAGAGCGTTGGATCGCTTCTGCATTTGACCATAGACCCTCGAGTTGGCCATCTAGTTCATATGCTCATCGATACGGCATGAATCCAATATCGGACACCCTCATGACATTGTCGCATCAGTGTAAATTGTAAAACGAACCAAGTGGATCCACGGAGGTACACTTAAAAAGAGGGAAAGAGATTTAGCCCCCCCCCCCCATTTTTTTCTCAGATAGGATACTAACCCTAACCCTAACTCTCAACCCCTCCAAAAGTTGTAAATTTTGATGTGCCTCTTTTAAATTGAAGTGATTTCCAGAGTTGGAGGCCTAAAGAAACTTGCCAAAAAGAGACTCCCCCACGGTGAAGTGATATATTTTGCCCACGTGTGAACACGTGGGCATATGTCGCAGCGATGTCTGTCTGTCTGTGTGTCTGTCTGTCTGTTGGTCCATTTTCTCAAAAACGGCTGAACGTATTTCAGTCAAATTTGGTAGACATCTTCAGAATTCAAATGGCTAGAACTGAAAAGGTTTTGGTGGGCGTGGCTTGGATATTAATGAAGTTATGAAAGTTTTAATTTTTCTGTTACGCCGCGTATGACAAGTGAAAACAATCGACTGTTTGAGGGCGCTGTGAAATGTGCTTGTCCAGGTTGGCTACAGCTGCAGCTGGATAGCTCTGGTTTCAACCACGGTCCCTCCGTGTTTCAACCTCGTATTGAACATTAAAAATATGATATTTTATTACTCATTCACTCACTATTCAAGATAAAATATCGTTTAGCAAATTAGCTTTATCCTTGGTAATTGATTGTTTCCCTCGCTGCTCGATCGCCAGAAATGAGTACATACGTTCTTAGCCCTGCGTACGATGCTGTGTGTTCCGCTACAGCTAATAGCCCCGCTCACCACAGCCCTGCAAAGGCCCGTACGTAGAGTTGGTGACTTCAAATCCATTTTTGGACTTGACGTAAAAAGCCAAATTACTGCCGAAATTCAGCGTTCTTGGGCCCAAGTCATATCCCTGCCTACCTCAGCTACTCGATCGCTTCCAAAAATGCCAGTCTTTTATTCTTTTTTCGTAAATAACCGTCGATGTCGGCAACTCTCTCGCTAGCCCTGCGTACGTACGCAGTGTACGCTGTGCATTCCCTGTGTGCGTTCCTAACACACAGCGTACACTGCGTACGTACGCAGGGCTAGCGAGAGAGTTGCCGACATCGACGGTTATTTACGAAAAAAGAATAAAAGACTGGCATTTTTGGAAGCGATCGAGTAGCTGAGGTAGGCAGGGATACGACTTGGGCCCAAGAACGCTGAATTTCGGCAGTAATTTGGCTTTTTACGTCAAGTCCAAAAATGGATTTGAAGTCACCAACTCTACGTACGGGTCTTTGCAGGGCTGTGGTGAGCGGGGCTATTATTAGCTGTAGCGGAACACACAGCATCGTACGCAGGGCTAATACGTTCTCTACCTAGCCTCATGGCATGGAAGTGCTGATGAATAATATTACTTTGGGTCAAAGGTATTGAAGTGTCCAATCAGGTTCGTGCACAGAGTCCAAGGCCATGACCTACTTCATGTACTTCTGCACTGTTTTGATTTTGCTTCGCCAAGAAACGTATTCGTCATTGTCCATAGAAGTATGTTTGCTCTCCTTTGAGGTTGTTTGTGAAACAAATTCCGGGATAGGCCTTGGAATGCATACGATCGGCATCGCGGCAGTGCATGTAGCTAGCCCTACGAGTATGGCGAGAGTGTCCGGCTTTGGCTACGCCGCCTCCCACCTCCGGCAGGCGGCGTAGCCCCCGGCGTAGCCAAAGCCGGACACTGTCGCCATACTCGTAGGGCTACGCATGTAGCGTACCATGCTTGTGTAACTGCCGAGCTCAACGTGCATTCACGGTTGATACTCGTGTACAATCATGATGTGTTCAATTCTGATGAAGATTCATAAGTCTTACTTTTGCAGTCTTTTTTCCGTACGATAATCCCGACAATACGTGTTACTGTTAGACGAGGTGGCCATTTTATGATTCAATACTGCACAGCTACATAGCGTCACTATCGTGTGATCGAGGTACAGCATTGTTGAACGGGATACAGAAACTCTGCAGAGGGAGAAACGATCGTTGACATGAACAGTCAATGTACTTCAGCACGTAGTCCGCAGATAGCGGATCGAGAAAATAAACGTGTCCCAGTAAATAACGGAATATTTATGTACATTAACTCGATATTAATCAAATTTCCAGCTCATCGCAAAAAAATGTATTGCAAAGATTAATTTGTCACTGACAAAACTGCACTGTATGGAAAAAACAGTCTGTAGAATAGTTCAACCTCAAGTGGTATTACCCGAGACAAACACTTGTGTTGTCAATTTTGATTTCATTTCATAAACTTCATACTTCATCGAGTATCGTGTATTTCAGCCTTTGTGAAGCCATTTTATTGATATTTTCAATTTTTGTCTTGGCTTTGTTGTGGAATATGTTGAATCGTCTCCGTGGACATGTAGGCAAAAGTGTGACGGGGTCGAAGTGACTTGGGTACCTGGGGCCGACCAAAACCAGTGTGAATTACTGGGGTCAAAGCGGACAGCGGCCGGGATGACGTGTTCCCCAAGCGAGCTACCTTCAGAAGTCTGTTTCATCGCAAAAAACGTCAACTTTTAAAACCCGTCATTTATTTACTGATGTTATTCTCAGCATCACAAACATATACGCCTCTGCTATGTATCACAGCAAATAGTTATATTTGAGCGCCCCGTAAATGGGATCCTCGTTTTTTTTTGCGAACCCGGAAGTGTGTCTTGCTCAATGCATTTCCTACCCACAGCGAGGGAAACTGCCCGCGTTCCCATGCTCCCATGCACCCTTTTTCAATGCCAGTGCAACGCCATCTGTGCAAAATTTGTTGTGGTATGCTCCCGTGTGATGGAAAACCTCTCTTATTCTAACAATGACGTAGTTGACTTTGGACTTCGATTTCGTAATGTGATGTCCATGCAGTGAGTTTGGGTTGGCGCGCTTATAATGCAATCTTCGCCCGCCTGCGGTCCGATATCCCGCATTTATTAGCGATATTTATCTGTTTTGACTTGACCAAAGTTGGCAAAACTTGCTATGTACATTAAAGATACTATGATACAAGATTATTGAAAGTCATTTGACATTTTTTTCAGCCAATTCCCAATATGCATATTTAATGAACCTTCCAAATTAGGGATATATACTGGCATTTACTTGATAAAATTTGGCGAAACATGCTGTGTACATTGATCATTATACCAGGTTATAACAGTATTGAAAGTCATTTTGCATTTTCATGTCAGCTAATTCATAATTTGCATAAATAGCTAACAAGCTTTCACGGTTTGGCATATAGAGCTTGAAGGACTTGACCAAAGGTAATTACACATGCTATATTGTGATACAATGACAGTACTCAAAGAAATTAATTATTTTTATTTCAGCTAATTACATATTTGAATACTTAATGACCTTTAGATTTGATCTGTGGTGAAATTCATTGTGTTGATCATAACTCTTTAAATGTAGCAAAGCATGTAGCAAAGGTTCAAACTTGCACATAAATGCAATATATAATGAAACACGTGAGCATTTTCAGTTCATATCTGGTTTACTTTAGCCAATACCTTATTTGCAAATTTAATGAACTTTCCTAATTAAGGATATTTACCTGTCTTGACCAGACCAAAGCTGACAAATTGTTTTGTACATTAAAGATACTATGATACGAGATTATTAAAAGTCATTTAACATTTTTACTTCAGCCTATTCCTAATTTGCATATTTAATGAGAACATTTCAATCAATTCCTTATTTGCATATTTTAATGAACTTTCCTGATTGGGGATATATATTTGGATTTAGAATTAATCTGTGGTGAATATTATTCGTTATGTTGATCATAACACTTTCAATGAAGTTGCAGAAATGTGGCAAGGGTTCAGTTTGCATATAACTGCAATATATAATGAAACACGTGGGCATTTTCAGTTCATATCTGGTTTTCAATTGTCAGCAGTCGCCGCAAGAAACAAAAGTCCATTCAGTGCATTATGAAAAGTGCATTATGAAAAGACTTCACTGAATTGTTTTCATTTCAACACACTGCATTATGTACATTGTCATTGTTTGACAATGTGATTCAAGTCCAGACAGAAAAGTTATTTTTAAATCATTACACATTGCATAAATCATGTGCATTTGCATTGTTGACAATGGAATGTGATTCGAGCATAGGAAACCCAGAAATCTGGTTGTTCTTGTCGTTGTTATTATCGTTGTTGGTGTTAGTTGTGTTGTCGTTCAATTTTAAGTTGTAACCAATAAAATTCAACGAGCATAACTATTGTGTTGTTGTTGTTGTTTCTAACATAGAGAATTACTACAAGGACATGATCGTTATTTGACCAAGTTTAGGCTACCCTGAACTTTATCAGTTCTAGCTGCATTTCTTATCCGCCACTAAAAATTTATATTCAAGTGAAATAAATATGTCATGGGGAAAAAGTAAAATTTAAACTATATGCACAGTTTAAGGTAGTGACTCAGTTTGGTGGACACATATTTTCCAATCAAAGTTTCACATAGAAAACAGGGTCTCACACCCAACATGTGGTACATTTTCTAATAGGTCTATATTTGAAGAAGGTAAAAATTTTGTTTAGTTGTCAAAACATGCATTGGTATGTTTGTTTAAGTCAAAAACATGTGATTTTGAATTTTTTCACTTAAAAGAGTATAAGTAAGAATTGGCAGCACCCCTAAGTGATCTGTTAACGGCACTAGACAGCTGGATATACAGGGGGAAAAACCGTGTTTTGGATTTTTGAAATTCGCTTTTGTTTCTGCACAGTGAGCCTTCGAAGTGTGAACTGTCGGATTTCGCATAAATTATCGGCTTTTGTTCACGTTTGTCGAGTTATCGTCACTTCTGGGGGGTTATCAAAATCTAAGACACGGTTTTTCAGGTCTATTCATGAAGTGTTAGCATGCGAAGATTCGGGGAAATCCGCCCACGCGTCGCCGACTTACACTCATTTGAAGGTGCGCATACATAGCAAAAATCGGAACTGAGAAAATCGACGATTTGTGTAAACGTCCCATTTTTCACACAAAATCGCCGAAAAAGTCGGATTTTTGTGCGTTTCAAAAAAAAATTATTCGATCTGGGTCTAGGTTAAATATTGGGCATCAGGTTAGAGAATTTCTGACAAGTCCTAAACATTAGTTCGCCTAAAAATGATGAAAATTGTGCGTAGAAACGTGAGGCTGGTCAGCGTAAGCGGTGGGTACTATTTACACGATAAACACTAGAGAGATAATTCAGGGCATAATCTGTTTGTCAAATACGTATCTAGCTTATAATTATATTAACTGTACACTGTTTGGTAACGGTTAGAGTCTGGTTACAAGACGAGAAAAGTTTAAAAAAATCATACAGCCGGAATGGTTTACAGGTCTGCGTTCTGCCGACGACGCGCGCTCGCTCTCTCGCAAGCGCTCGACTTCCGGTCTCACAGCCCGTAATTTATGCACGTACCAAGTGTGAAATGGTTGCCCAGTTCATTTTAGTGCCGATTTTTGTGCCTATAGTACAAGACGTCACTTGCTTGCTTGCTTGCTTTCGGAGATGAGACGACCAACTCTCGATGCTCTAAAAAATTCTGTAGTTGAGAAGTTCAAGGAATGCGGGAAAGTCGCACTTGTTTTTGTGGTTTTCACATGTGATCTGCTGCAGTCCTTTTGCTCACCATAAAAAATGACCGGGTTTTCGTGCGCTATTTCGCTTTCCACTGTGACATGTACTATTATGGCCTCGGGTATGAAACCAAAATCAACTTCAGTTACACGTAAAAGCGATTCTTCATGACTTAAAATAAACGACTGAGGCGATACTCGACAGATTCACTCATTGTAAAATTGAAACGGCGACATATCGCGACACCCAGCGACACTCTCTTGACCACAGATAGAAATTGACAGGCAACGATCGTGAAGCGACGTTTCGCGTACGTTGCTGTGCTCTAGACCGACATAACAGTGTCGGATTGACAAATTGGACAAACCATGCTTCCTACATCCATGGACAAACTAAGTCCAAGACAGTGCAGCCAACGGAGCTATTCATCGAAAAAGCTATTCCAGGAGCAATTTTTGAGGGCAGGGGAAATTTTAATTTTGCTAGGGCAGGGGACATGTTTTTAGGTGGCAGGGGAGCAAATTTTAGTTTGTTTTGTAGGGCAGGGCGGATATCGGTTGATTGTCCTGGGGACAGGGCTTGGCGAAAAAATTTTTGAGGGGAATTGTTTCCAGGGCAGGGGAAATAGGCAATTTTTTTTCGCCACAGGGCGAGGGAGCTTCAAAAATTCACAGTGGGAGGGGAAACAGGCAAAAATAAGTGGGGAGTGGGTAAAAATGAAGTTTGAGAGTGGGAGAGTAAGTCGAAAAATTTTCTGTGGGAGGGCAAATTATGAACAGCTAATTAATTACCCTCTTGACTTAAATTTAGTCAGTTCACATTATTTGTCATGCACAATGTATCTTATCATAGTAAGGACCTTTTTAAAACTGCATTGTTCGTTGGCTGCACCTGTCCAAGATATGGGCTGCTGTTATAGAACCATATTTTCCAGTGAAGATTAAATAGATTCTCTTTGGACGGCAGTGTAATCTATAGCCCGGCGTACGATGCTATGTGTTCCGCTACAGCTAATCGCCTCGCTCACCACAACCCTGCAAAGACCCGTACGTAGGGTCGGTGACTTCAAATCCATTTTGGGACTTGACGTAAAAAGCCAAATTACTGTCGAAATTCAGCGTTCTTGGGCCCAAGTCGTATCCCTGCCTACCTCAGCTACTCGATCGCTTCCAAAAATGCCAGTCTTTTATTCACTTTTCGTAAATAACCGTCGATGTCGGCAACTCTCTCGCTAGCCCTGTGTACGATGCTGTGTGTTAGCTGTAGCGGCCAACACACAACATCGCGTCCATCAGCTTTCCATTTTGCTTCTTCGGCCCCCGTTTGCGTTTTCTACACTGCTTATACTGCCGGCAGTCATCAGCCATGTTGGATAGCGTCTCTTATGAAGACGTGCGCGCATGCGCAACATGGTGCGTAAAAATTTACATAATCTCCTCAAGGTATAACGATAACGCTGACAGTAATCCGGACCGTTAAAACAAAAAGAAAATAATAACTCGCGCAGTGGTTAGAAGGCCGTGTTTTCACTAAAATTTAAGACATTTTCCAGTACAATGTTACCTCACAGTTTTCTCTAATAAAAAGATCATATTTCAGGGGTTCAGAATATGAAATAATCACAAAATCGCTAAAATTTACAAGGAACCCGAGTCACTACCTTAATCTTTGCTACTGAGTAGTGTTAATTGAGACCAGTTATGTATTTCCATGTTGCCATGGCAACAACCCACCCCCTTCTCACACACATTAGTTCTTGATGCAACTTTGACAAATACATCTGTGACATAATTTCTTGTATACGCCTTTAAAGTAATCGAAATGTTCTACATTTCATACGGGTATTTCAGATCTTAGTATCGCTGTAATGGCAACTTTCTTATCTATCATTATTGATTTGCTATGATAGCATCTATTACCTTGAGCATCAATGAAAAAAAACCCAGCCGACATTATTTGAAAACAAGCTGACATCGTCCCTGTGAATGTAAGGACACTCTAAAAGCCAGTGTCTGCAGTGTGGCCTCCGGCACCTGTGTAAATTTGTTTATGGAAGTATACGCGCTCCTTGAATTTTAAAGACTAAAAGTTCTGCTCAAACTGTCCATAAGGAAACTTTAAACCATCCCTTTCAAATCAAGAATAAAAATCAGGGGTCACTCACTGTGCAAAATTTGGTACCAGAGACATGAAATTCACAATATTTACCAACACTTAAATTCACCAGATATGAACTGAAAATGCTCACGTGTTTCATTATATATTGAAGTTATGTGTAAATTTGAACCTTTGCCACATGTTTGCAACTTCATTGAAATTCTTCATTAGATATGCAAATTATAAATTAGCTGACATGAAAATGTGAAATGACTTTCGATATTGTTTTGACCTAGTACCTGGTATAATCATCAATGTACATGGCATGTTTTGCCAACTTTGATCAAGTAAATCCCGGTATATATCCCTAATAAGCAAAGTTCATTAAATATGTAAATTAGGAATTGGCTTCAGTAAAAATGCTTAATGATTGTCAATAATGTTGTATCATGGTATTTGCAATATGTGTAGCAAATTTTGTCAACTTTGGTCAAGTCAATTCAGATATATATCTCTAATTAGGAAAGATCATTAAATATGCAAATTAGGAATTGGCTGAAGAGAAAATGCTTAATGACTTTCAATAATATTGTATTATAGTGTCTTTAATGTACATACCAAGTTTCATCAATTTTGATCAAGTCAATTCAGATAAATATCCCTAATTATGAAAATTCATTTAATATTAAAATTAGGTTTTGGCTGAATTAAAAATGTCTTTTGACTTTCAATAATGTTATATCACAGTATCTTTGATGTATATAGCAAGTTTCAACAACTACAATCAAGTTAATTCAGATATATATCCCTAATTGGGAAAGTTCATTAAATATGCAAATTCGGAATTGGCTGAAGTAAAAATGCTTAATGACTTTCAAAACTGTTGTATCATAGTGGCTTCAATACATGTAGCAAGTTTCATCAACTTTGGTCCAGTCATTTCAAATATATTTCCCTAATTAACAAAGTTCATGAAATATGCAAATTAGGAATTGGCTGAAGTTAAAACGCTTAATGACTTTCAATAATGTTAAATCATAGTATCTTTAATATACATACCAAGTTTGGTTAATTTTGATCAAGTCAAATCAGACATATATCCCTAGTTAGGAAAGTTCATTAAATATGCAAATTAGCATTTATCTCTCATGTCACCCCTTAATGGTTCCCACTGCTGATATATCTTGGTGTGATCAACATTTGTAGCAAATCTCATCAAATTGTGTGTAGTCATTTTTAATATATATCTGTTTTTTCTAAAATCATTAATTATGCAAATGAGCAAAAAGTATGCAAGCCACACCCACCAAAAACTAATCAGTTCTTGCCATTTGCTAACTGAATATATGTAACAGATTTGATTCTGATCTGATAAGCCGTTTTTGAGATATCGGAACAACAGACAGACAGACAGACAGACAGACAGACATCGCTGCGACATATGCTCACGTGTGTAAACATGTGAGCAAAAAATGGTCACTATGCATCTCTTAGTTGACTCTATGGGGAAGAGTTAAAGTTTTTATTTTCCCCAAAATAAGCCAGTGAAAACTTAAGTTAAGCTCTGAGCTTCTAAAAGTGGTAGACAAAAAAAAAAAGGATTGTAAAAATTTGAGTCCAAATATCTGTCCCCAGGTGCTGCATGCTATCTTATGATTTCCATCCGTCTCCTGTCTTTGTAGAATGCCCTTTGACTAGAATCACACTGAACTCAATTTTATTTTGAATGTGTAATTGCTAAAGGTTGTTGGGAAAATATGGAAGAACAGTACAGTATACAGATTCAGTTGTCATGGCAACATGTTGAATGTTGACGGCAAAATCAATTTTCGATGGTGCTGGCCAAGATTTTGACGCTGAGGTATACAGCTGTATATTTGTTAATTGCTAGATTAGATTTGGTACTTTATTTCCAAATTTACCCTTGTAATTTGAAATATTGATTACTTTGCGGCAACATCTGACAGACTAAAACAGCATCAGACTCGGCGAGCTGTCTGCTCGAAGCTGCTTTATTATTTTCCCAGCAGCTATCAATTTCACCGGTGAGACCATACACACATAGACACACACACACACACACACACACACACACACACACACACACGCACACAGTTTCTTCAGAAGGCATGATTGTCCCATTAGGCCAAGAAAAATAAAAAGTTTGTTTCTCATTCTCACACGTGTCAATTCATACCTGCCGCATCAACCTTTTTTTCTGCTCATGAGGAAATAAAATGAAAAAAAAAACCCGCAAAAATACACCACAAAAGTGCATAACACAGTGCTATAAACAAAGTAACTGACACTAACATTCCATTCAGAACTGTACACATATGTCACCATCATAACTGTGCATTGCTGCACTAAAACTCAAACCGAAGCACTGTTGCCATACAAAAATACTAAAGCAACACTGTTGTGCATTTACCTCTGCATGCATTCTTGTGTTGTTTTTATGTTTTTTGCGCGTTCATGTTGTTTGAAGAATAAAAAAAAATAAGAATGATAAAAAAAACCCGCATCACCACATCATTTTTTCAATATGTCCAGCATGAGAAACAAACCTTTTATTTTTCTTGGCCTTATCTAATCCAAATCCCCCTGAAAATAATCACAAATGTGGTGCAATGTCAACCAAACAATGAGATCTTTAAATATTAATAACACAGAGTATTGATTATGGCCATGATTTGCCTTGAGATTACAAAGCTGTATCTAAACTTATATGAATACACAATGAATGATCAATGTGGGCTTCTAATATATTGATGTATAATGGTATAAACATTTCCTACACAGACAAGAAAAAATAGGAGACTGTTTTTATTTAATATTACACTTTAACCTTGATGTGTAAATACCTTAATAAACCTTAATTAGCATAATTTAATTTGCGTCAGTTATTTCGGTTCCCCTTAATCAGAACCAAATAACCCCCCCCCAAGTTTTTCAAGGTGAGGAGGACGTTCTCTCCTCAGGGTTGTGAGGGAAAACATGAGCAAACAGTGTACACAGACAGCTTGAACCAGCTCTATAATTGTTCTAATCACAAAATGGATTATACACAAATTTTACTGTACAGGAATACAACAGAATTCTTTCATAGAAAGTGCGAGCAATATGAGATAAAATCACCAAATGATAACTTTATTGTAAATCCAGATGCATGTGATTTCTCGGTATTGTATAAACATTGCCTTTGTTATGAGCAACTGCAAATTTTTGAAGAGAAAAAATTCAATAAATCTGGTGAAGCCATGGTTAATTTGATACTCCGTGGCTATTTTTAACCTATTGCTATGCAGCTCATCAAAATCTGGACACAAGTCTTGAAACTATTGTGAGGAGAATGTGAATACAGAGTGAATAGGATTTGTGAGTTTGCTTAAAAATGTCGAGCGCTTTTTAGCTCACATTTGGTTTTACCAATGTTTTTATCGTGTAGGCTGAAGTCGATGGCGTCTGTATGTATGTGTGTATGTATGTATGTATGTACAGTATGTCCGTCAACATCAAAAACACGCAAACCGCTGCACGTTTCAGCTTTGTATTTGGTGTGTGGATGCATCCTGGGCTATAGATGGGATTTTTTTTAAATGAAGTCTGCATTGCCAAAATTATGCAAATGAGCTTACAAAATGTGAAAATGGTTAAGAATTAATAACTCAAGAACTGCTGTTTTGATTGATTTGAAAATGTGTGTGCAAGTACCTTAGGTTAACCTTATACAGTTTTATGAATATTGTGAAGATATTTTTAATTTTGTATTTTTGCTGAATTTTTTTGTGATTTTTCTCATTTTCAGTAAAAATTCTTCTCTGAAACCGCCGGCCCAATTGCTCTCAAATTTTGGTGTCTCTTTGCAAGGGTGTTACTCTTCTAATTTGTTGAAATTATGACAAAATTTGGAAAATTACTATTTTTGTGCAATTTTGTCATTATTGGTCAAAAAATCTTAGACAGTGTTTCCTTTTTAAAACCCCTGGACAGACAGCTTTCATATTTCGTACATAGACGTACAGAGATGACAATAGTTAGATATGTGGAAATTGTCCTGAAATATAAAAAATTGTATTTTTATGACAATATTGTCATTTTTGGTCAAGAAAACTTTATCTCAACATTACTTGTTTGATAGCTTTGTAATTTGGTATAAAGTCCCTTGTTTGATAGCTTTGTAATTTGGTATAAAGTCCCGAAAGATGTTATTAGATAAATTTTCTGCTCAAAGTGTTGGGAAACCCCAAAATTTGTATATTTTAGGTATTTTTCTCAGTTTGTGACCTTAAATGACCTATACTAACCCAGGATATTTGTTGTGAGACAATTTTGAAGGCTGTGAACATAATTTTGTCATATTTGATACCAATTTGTAGGAAAATTTGATCCAGAAAACAAAGCTGAGGTGATTTTTTTCATTTTGGACCAATTTTTGCAACTTTTCTATGTAAGACATACAAAAACTGATGAGAAATTTGGATCCAGGATAATTCCAGATGTTGTAATCACCACCCACAGTGGAAGGCATTTCACTATCTGTAACTAACTTAAGTGCTGTTTACATTAGAATGATAACACTCATGGCATTAATTAAAATCTCCAAGGTTGTAAATGTACTTCCTGTCATTTGGTCTTATGTAATACCAAGGGGTGGAACATTTGATATGCAGGAGGGGGTAGGGTTTAGAAGATCAATGATGTAGCATTACTTTTTTACCAGATCCCTTGTGCATTTTTTGCCCACTCCCACCTTTTCTTTTTATCAAGCCTTCTCTGTTTTTTGTTGTTGACATTTGCTTATGTATTTAGGATCTGCTTCTCCCATTGCTATAGAAGTTGATATGCATGTTCCTAAAGATGACCTCCAGTACCTAAGTTGGAGACCTTATTTGCTTTTGTCATTCTTGTTTAATTTTAAATATTTCTCGAATGGACCAATTCAAACCAAATGTGAGCACATAGTGTCCTTGACGGTATTTTTAGAAATATGTTGTGAGATTTATTTTACTGTCTGGCGCATGGACTTGCTGTTTTTTTGCATATCTTTGTATATTCTGAATTGCTTTGTATTTTTTCTCATATTAATGTGGATCTGTTGCCATAGCAATCAACCTTTGACCTTTAATTTAGTTAGGATCAGATATGAAAGTTATTCCTACCTTACATGTCAGTGGATAATATTTCTCAGTTTGGTGATTCTTTCAATTACCTTCATTAAAAAAATCCTTCATATTGGGCTGTTCAATATGATTGACCTAAATGTTGACATTAATATTCTTAAAAGCATCGTTAAATAAGTGAAGACACTCTTGGATAATTGCATGCAGGATTTTTTGGGAAGATGGGAATTTTTCACAAATTTGTCAAATGAAAGATATCAAGATAAATTGGGGAACTTTGATTTATGATTGACGAGATGTTCTCATTAGCGGATATGGCAAATCTGAACTACACTGAGCCTCTCTTTCATTCTCTTCATGGCAGAAATCAGTGCAATATGCAAATGTTATTGTTGACAAGATGGGTTTTAGTCTAGACCAGGCGCAGTATCCGTCAGCTGTCAACAATAACATCGGACGTCACACTCATACATTATGCACAGGCTGTGTTGACAAAGCTGAACATGAGGGCATTCCGACATGATTTCAGAAGTAGAACAAGAAACTGTACTGTAAATACAAAACGAAATGCTGGAAAAAAATACGTCAAATGTTATGTACAACTAATGGAGCTTTAATAAGCTGCCTGAAATACATATATCGTGAGTCAACAGCCATTAGAAATGTGTTATCACTTTTAATCCATAAGGAAAGAGTAATGAATACAAAGATTGAGTCATCTCTTGGACTGTAAAGGCATTGAATTATTCACTAGGATTTATTTTCACTGTTTTCGCGGATAATTGAATGTGCTAAATAAATCCCACTGAAAACGTTAAACAACAATGTATTCTATCGTTTTACTCGCAAATTTATAGTGAGTTTAAATCCCAGTGAAAATTTCTCAAATATCAGGATAGCAAAATTATATCTCAGTGAAAATTAATGATATTACAGAAAAGTGTAAAGTGAATGTCCATTATGGTGTAAGCAAGGTGAGAGATATTATTTTCCAACCACGCGCAGAAACGTTTGTCAATTTTCAGTCAGCAGAAAAACTAATGAAATGTAAATTGCCAAGATAATGTCAAAAGGAAGGAAATTTTTCCACTTATTTAACAACACAACAATGAGTGAGAGAGAGAGTTCCTGAATGAATCATTATATGGCTGAACAAATTAAATTCTTTGTTTTGCGTTCGTTCCTAGGTTGTTTTAGATTTTATCAAAAAAAAAACTTTCATCGCATAATTTTCCATTATAGGCGATGTTCTTTCACAATACCATACCATGACTTTTACAGTGTAATAAAATACTTCCTTACAGTTGTCATATTACAACCATTGAATCATGTGGTGACATAAAATTTTATCCTCTAGAAGCATGTAGCTACAAGAGTGTGTATGTTTTGTAAGAAACTGAACAAATAAAGGCATATTGATTTTGTGTTCAAGTTTTTGTGAGTGTTTTTTTAACAACTTTATACCAGCCTATCTTTTGGAATTTGAGTGGACGCATAACAAAGAATTTACTTGCTTTGGCCAAAACTATTGCACTGGATGATTCATGTAAGAGCGGAGTCATCAATTTTTGAGCGGTGGTTTTTCTGATGTTTTCATTTCACATTGTGTACATGCATTTGTTGAAATCCAACGCTATCACAGATAGCCAAATAGGCCATCAAAGATGAAGTGTGCTCTACCAAAATGACAGAGAAACAAACGTGTTTAGAAATTACCGGCAGAGAAGTTAACTGGAATGTGCTGATGATCATTGATGTACTTTTGAAAGCCAGTGAGAAAATACAGTGATCTTGTCAGCAGCTTGGATGGTCAATATTTGTAACTGCGTTTGAATTTCAAATAATGGTAAAAATTTCAGCAATTTTATGTCGTAGAACTAAGCATTGCACAGCTGGCCATACTCATTTCACTCATGAGTGAAAATTGAAATGTATCCAGTTTCTTTGAGCAAAGTACATGGAAAATAATTTTCATGTTCAGCACTTGGCTATCTTTTCAAGTTAATAAATGACTATCTAGATACGGAAAGTTTTAACGTTTTGCTGAATCTTTCTCCACAGAAACTTTAAACTGTTCTCTTTCTAAAATAAAAAAACAACAACAAAAATTGGAGCATAGTTTGATATTGAATCCTGTTCTGTTCTAAGATTGCAGTGCAAGCATGCAGTCCACAGGACATTCACCTTTGACCCATTTCACAACTATAGTTTCATCCAGTCTTATTGTTTTCAGTGATGGTGTTGGACATCCTATACAAGGACATGGGGGTGAAAGCATTACACAATGAAGTGGACATTACGTACATAATGGATCTTTAATGGCAGGGTTTTGGTACAAAAACAGCTGTATTGCAGCATATTTGTAGATGGCAACTTCTGTGTCAATGAAACCACTAGAGTTTCTCAAAGCCGCTAATTGGCACGGGAATGCTTTCTTATTCCTCTCCTTGAGCACCTGTGAGCATGTGCCCTCACTTTGGCTGAGATATTTTCTACGTCCACAAATTCATGGCATTGCCAAAACTAAAATATGGCAACAGTGTATGCCCTCCCGGCCCATTGTGGACTCAAGCAAACTTTGCACTTCATTATGTACTCAGCTTTGCCTCATACATTGTCACGCAAAGTTTACTTTCATCCATTGTAGGCCAGGAGGGGTTACATTATTGCTTAAATACAGTATTCAGTTAGTCAATTCAGTCTGTACATGTGGAAACTGTGTTGCTGTTATTGAGAAGTGAATTCTGGTCTGGACTAGAATTCAAATGTAAATAGTAAGAATGCATATTAGACACCATGTAAACCAAGAGCTTGCAACTGACATGGAGAACAAAAATAGTGGAAAAATCATAAAAAATTACAGCTCCCGGCCATTTAAATGTTTGACAGTATATATTATAGCCCAAACACCAGGGAAGTTTTCAAGTGTTTCAGTGATATGTAATTCCTTCGTACTTTGTCATTTTGAGGCCATGCCGTTCATGGTGATGTTTCACAGCAGTGATGCAACCACAATGTTTCTATTGACATGTTAACCCTTTGAGTGCCAAAGTCTATTTTTGTCCCCTTTATAAAATAAACCCCAGTCAATTTTTCTCAGAATTTTGCCAAAGATGGATGGAGTAGCAAATGAAATGTGATGTCCATTTGGTTTAACAATTATCAAACAATTACAGAAAAATTCATAAAAATTGGTAAAATTTTGCACTAAAATTTTGGCGGGAGAAACAGCGCTAAAAGGGTTAAAGCCCTAGTGGCTGTTTTCATTGATGTGTTAAAGCCTGTATGTCTGCATCTTTTCTCGTTATTTTGATGATTTTACTTTAACCAAAGTTATGTCATGTTATTGTACTCACTGAGATATTTGTGTCTTGTAATGTGTAATGTAATATATTTGAAATGTATGGGTAAATTTGAATGTAGAAATAATGCCTGAGGGCATACTACAGTATGGCCGTCAATGTAAAGCTTCATATGAAAATTTACATTTTATATACATATCCAGTGTAAATAATACAAAAGAATATGACAATCCAAGCAAAACAGAACTTAATTTGTTTGTTTTAAGCATAGACTCTCGAGAGTCTATGTTTTAAGAAGCCATTTTGTGATGACAGTTTCAGTGTGCAGCGATGAGGGCGCTGTTCAAATGGCAGTGAGGATTTTAAGGTGCTTGATGTTTATTTCATCGATAGGTCAATACAGGGTGAGCATATCATTGACACAGCCTGTAGTGGTAAAAAGGAGTATTTCAGAGGCAGTGAGACAAAATTGAATGGTATCCTGTTACGAGGAATAAAATATTAAATGACGTCTCAAGGGCTTTAAAATTGAATCCTACAGCACAGGCGAACTAGGAGTAAACAATCTAGAAATGTGATATTGTTTCGTTATTATTAAAAAATAATATCATAATTATGAAGTATAGATATCACAAGCGTTTCATCAAGGTTGAGCTTTCTTTCCTTTCTTAGCAGCACTCGATAAAATCACTGAAAGTGTATGAATTATGTGTACCATAGGCCGGGGCATCCAATACATGTACTCAGTTCGCCTGTGCCTACTGTCGAAGTTTTAAACTTATGTGGGGTGGGTGCTTTGCTCATGGAAACTTAAAAGTTTATAACATATTTCAACACAACGTTGGGAGTAGAACAAGAAACTGTGAAAACACCAAAATAGCCGATGGAGGTTGCCCAACGGCTGTCGAAAATGCAAAGAGTAATATTGCATTGTTTTTGTTTTAACTCTTTCACCACAATGGTTTGGCCAAAACCCATTGTTATCGATGGTGATTGTGGACCTGTTTACAGAGAATTTACGATGAACAAGCTAGACAATAAAATGTTTTTTACATGGATGATGATGACATGAATTGCATGTACTTTTTTGTATCCCGAAAGTCCATATCTTCCCAAGCGTTACCTTTCCAGCGTTGCAGGATAGTGTATGGTATATAGCCCTGCACTCGTGGAAAGACCAATTCTTTGCTTTTGAAATGATCATTACTACAGTTTATTTTGACCAGGATTTCCTGGTCATGTTGCCAGGGTTACCGAATGAAACTGAGAGAATCGTTAATGAATTTCTAACAATAGCAAAACTATCTTCACACCCTTCTTAGATCTAATTTTTAATCTGCGAGCGGGGACAATGGACATACTTTAGAATAGCTCAACGACTTTGAAAAAAATCCATAATGATAAAAGTCAACATGGCCTTAGAAATAAAATAAAATAGAATAAAATAAAGTAACGTTAACATACGATACCTTTTACAAGGCGTTTGCAGAAGCCAAGTTTTCCTGTGATGATGTTATCGCTGCGTTGGGGCACTGAATGATGCCAGCAGTTATTATAGAAGGTAGCAGCCGTGTCTGCCCCTACAAGCAGTATGGACCCTGTAGCTTTATACAGTCTAAACTTTCACACATCCATAGGCATAAAGTTTTTTGTTATTAACTTTACTAACGAAAAATATTTTCAGTGGGACTGAAGCAAAACAGCGCCATGTGGGCAAATTGACGAGTTAATACAGACAGATGTGAACGATCACCGTGTTAACGTTGCTATGAATAAGGGGCGGCAATAAAAAGTTAATGCCAAAACTGTAACACTTAGGACCATGCTGTTTTTAGTTTCAACACTGACGGCATCGCTATGTACGGGGATCATCTATTAGGGTGGCGGGTTATCAAAATGAAATATTTTGAGGATGACAGGCCGTGCAATCCTAAGAGGTCACACAGAACGAATAAAAACTTGACAAAGGCCCAAGTATTGGAGCAAAAAATATGCACGTTCAATCGAATAATACATGGGTTGGGCAAAGAGGAGATGTGTGCACGTATGTGTTCGCTAGCCAAAAGACATGAATTAACACATTAATTAGTATCATAACATAATCAGATAGTATAACATTCAGCGTTATTATTACTCTGATTGGTGCAGTTAATCTCTATGTGCTATATACGCAACTCAAAAATGTAATTTGTACATACTTCTGCAAAGTACATACATTCCTCTTTCTGTATTGTCAAGAAAATATGATTTATTCACCACGCAAATCATCATAAAAAGACGGGCAGTTGTAGCTCACACACCAGATTTACCGTGACTTGAGCGGGTAGTGTCATCGGGCAAACACCCGGGGCAAAAGTATATTTTCGATTTTCACAAAAAGACGAAAGCGATGAAAGATACCTTTCTCTGCTGGTTTCAAATAAGATCTGAAAAGCTGTCGCAAGGAGCCTTAGGAGGGCGTTCGTAGACGTTCGGCACGCCATAAAGGCTTAGGCAAAGAGAATAAGGTGGTAAATCAATAATTACCAAAAAATGCAACCACTAGGATGTCGGTTCTGTCTGTTCAACATGGAGTAACTGTGTATATAGGGAGGGCCGAGTGCGCCCCAAATAAAGTTACTCGGACATTAACATTTTTGCACTACTTTTTCTGGTGCGTTGTGTGACCTTTCAGACGCATTTATGGTGGAAAATGTTACAAGTATATCGAAATATATTTATCATCCCTGTTGAAATTGCTAATCATATACTCTTAGTATATGTATTTCCAAATTTGTTTGCAAAGTCACATGGATACTTATCCTTATCGTTTTTTGTTTATTAGTTCGTCGATATTTCTGAGAGAGCTAGGAAGAGAAGGGACAGAGAAAAGGGGAGATTAAGCAAACTGGATATATTTAGAGCTTTGTCCAGAAAAGCTAATGCGATGCAATGCTAGATTACAAGCTTACAGACGCTCACGTTGTGGCTGAACGAGGACCTCGAATGAAAGCCACTATTCGTATTGCACTCACAAACTTACCCCTTCCACCGCCATGGATGAGCCCGATCACGTTGTTTTCGATGGCAAGGATTGGGCTCTATACAGGAGAAGGGGGTGAATTAGTCAAGGGTGGCAGACTAATCAAAACAAGAGGAAAATGCTCAGTGGCGATTACAGGTCAGACATCGACACTGAGGGGCGTTTAAGTGACGGAATGATTATCATAACTTAACCACCGTTTTTGCTCGAGGCAGAACTTCTAAAGGCCAAGATTCGGTGTACATCATGGTACCCATAGAGTTATATTAGAGCGGTGTTCCTCCATGCCGATTGGGAAGTTGAATATGAAACCGAAACCACGACTGACTCTAAATCACAAACCCTCTCTGTTAATTGATAGCTGAAATAACGCGGTACAGTGACCCCAGAAGGCCCATGCATACCTTTTCAGGCATACGGCGCTAAGGTAAAGTTTGGAATGAAAGAAATAAATGACCTAAAATTAAAAATATCTGTAATTCAAAATGGTCTCAGTACATTGTGTTAACCTCATGGGGGAAATTTAATTTTCGATTTCCACAAATACGGTGAAAACTTCATCCACGCATCAAAACGTCTGTTCTTCCATACGATTAGGTGATACAGCTTCTGCAATCATCGGGACTAAGTATTGAGTCTCGATCAATTTGACGTCGATCTATACATCGATATCAGGACTAGGCCTACGGGATGTACAAATTTGACAACCGTAATTCCAGTGTTTGAATTACCAAAGAGAATATTTAATTCATTCCATTATGTCGTCAGAAACGTAAAATCGATGGATAGATGGACAGATATTTAGATAGGTGCTTTTCGGAGAACAAAATGTCCAAACAATGTTTAACGTCGTAGGCCGCTGTATCTGAACACTTCATTAATCTGTCCATTTTGTTTTCGATAGTCGGAAAAGGTAAAGCACATATTTTCACAAATATTTGCTCTAAATAGAGACTTCTTTCCAACGTAAAGAGTGGAAAAGGTTAGTGTTTATGTATCCGAGGAGTAGAAGCGTCCAGATGTCTGTAGACATAGACCAAGCATATCATAAGTGTAGGGAAGCAGTGCCTTGTAATTGTTTAGACAGAAATCATATTACTCAGTAAACTTTTGATTGCTTCGAAAGGTATTGGATAGCTGTCTGTCCACCAGCATGGGAGAGTGTTTTGATGAAAATATAGTGTCGCAGGGCCCGCTAGACCATTTGCGTTTATTCTTCATCACCAAATTTTAACATGTAGCATCTGAATTCATGCGCATATTTTCTCAATTATCAGCTGAATAATACAATTTGAACTGCAAAAAAGTTTCTTTCTTCATCCGCTGTGTGTGTTTTGCCCCATTGTCGACTAATGGGTTTGTAAATAGGGTTCGGGTGCGAGAGAGAGAGAGAGAGAGAGAGAGAGAGAGAGAGAGAGAGAGATGAGGAAGGGATGGGGAACCGGATAGCTGTACAATTATAAATACGACTACCGGATTTAAAATACTTGTCGTTCACAGAAAACTTACAGAGTCGGCTTTGTACTACTTGCTGCACGATGACAGATGTATGATAAGTTTATCTTTTAATTTCAAATGCACTTCAACGTTTGTAAGCTCCATTTCCTTTGTGCACAAATTTCACTGTGTCACGTGGACTTCTAAACTGAGTTTAAAAGAAAAAATAAATGAGTCATGGCTTCAAGGCTACCTCATTTCATCCGTTTGGGCACAGTCGCTCGAGAGCTATTCAGCTCTGGGACTATTCGCCCTATAGACGAGTATACAGAAGCGAGAAATACCCAAGTCAGGAAACAGAATGGCTATAAAACCGCACCATGTAACATTCCGTGTCCGATTTCACTGTGAAAATTAGCAAGTTCATCTATCATGCAACCGTCGATCGTTCCCTATCATTCTAAAAGTTCATACCTGATACTTTATCTGATTCAAAAACGCTTGTTTCGTGTGATTTTCGGCCGAATTCGACGGACACCTCGCCAAAACCTGGGGGTGAGCAACATTCCGGTCACCTCTTGGGTACCTCCACTTTACTGACGTTGGCGCCGCCTACCCATGAGGGATGACTGGAATGTTGCTCACGCTTATGTTTTGGCCAGGTGTCTCTCGAACTCGGCCGAAAATCACAGGAAATGAGCATTTTGTAAGCAGATGAAGTATCAGGTATGAATTTTCGTGTGATTTTCGGTCCAGTTCAGAAGACACGTCGCCAAAACATAAGGCATGAACAACCTTCCAGTCACCCCTCATGGGTACGCAGCGCTAACGTCAGTAAAGTGGAGGTGCCCAACGTCCACTGTAAGGTGACCGGAATGTTGCTCACGCTTATGTTTTAGCGACATGTCCGTCGAATTCGGCCGAAAATCACACGAAATGAGCGTTTGTGAAGCAAATCAAGTACCAGGTATGAATTTTGAGAATGATAGGGAACGGTCGACGGTTACATGATAGATGAACTTGCTACTTTTCACGGTAAAATCGAACGTCGAAGATGACACGGTGGCACAATCCCTATACGAAATAGCCATTTCATTTCCTGACTTGGGTATTTCTCGCTTCTGTATACTCGTCTATGGGGCGAATAGTCCCAGAGCTGAATAGCTCTCGAGCGACTGTGGTTTGGGTTGGGCATTCATATTTTCGTTTATTGGTGGAACTCACTGAAATGGTCATACCATTCACTCTTGGGGGACCTGAGAGAGGATGATTATTATTCAACTATGTTATCAGTGCAAATTTGCTTATATTCTCCCAATGATTAACAGGATTCTCATCCTGTTGATATATATATTAATTAGTTGAAATAATTGGAAAATTACGGCTTCAATTTACCCTTTTGATAATCTCCCTGATAAAATGAACCCCCATTGTCATAATTGCCACACCCCTGAACAGCGTGGCGTGGTCCCATAATACCGTTCGCGGCACGCGGCCATCTTTACAGCAGAGAGAACAAAGCTGTGCGGAAACATCGAGAGCGTGACACCACCAGAAACAGCGGAAAACACCATGTCCGAAGGCTCGGAACAACAGCCCGAGAAGGAGGTAGCCTCGGAAAAGAAAATCCTCGGTAAGCTGGTCAAAAAATTTTGATCGTACCGTCAAAAACAACCGAGAAAATTCTTTTAAAAGTTCACCAAAAATTTGTTGAGCACGCGACGCCGGGAAGACTGCATGCCATGCTTGGCATTTTAGTGTAGTAATAGTATTCAAATGCAACGGAATAAGTCTCTACCGCGCAACTCACTATGAATAATACCTAAAGAATTTACCATTACTGCTTGTGCTGTATCTAATTTTGTCTCTTTCTACCGATGGATTTTTGACAACACATTTTTCCCTTTTCGGTAGCCGAGAAGGTAACCGGAACAGTCAAGTGGTTCAACGTGAAGAACGGCTATGGTTTCATCAATAGGTAAGAGGAATTTGTATCCTAAAAAAGGGGGAAATCGTGGACTGTGCCTCCTCGTTGGATTTTTCTGAAGCTTGTTCGATTCTTTGTTTTTTGGGTGAACCAGAATTTGCCTACTCTTAACTCCTCTCACGAGAAAGAAGTTCGCTTTTATCGCGAGAAACCGACCGAACGTGGCCAAAATGAAGCCCTTGACTCTGTGACCTTTTGAGTTTTTCACGTTACAGCTAGTTTCCGTCACACAGTGCCACGCTGACTGTGTAACCTCGCTTTTAACAATAACCGGCATGGACTTTGAAGACTTGTTAAATTTTAATGTCGCCGTCTACAAACTATATTGCGTCAGACTAGATCTAATGTAGCCTACTGACGCGTGTATAATTTGTCTTCTTACAGGAACGATACCAACGAAGACGTCTTTGTCCACCAGGTAACTCGGCGTTTATTATAATTCACTGTTAATTTATGTAAATGCCAAGCTTTTGAAAGTGTTGAACGTGACTCAACAAGACCAGACATTTAGCGGATTACACATGTGTTAGTCAGTTTGGAATTACTATCTTTCAGTGTCTAGAATTACATGGCTGTCGAGTTGAAATGTACTACCACAACTATTACAAAATGGATGAGAAGATGAAGTAGTTCCTTTTTGTGTGTTGTCGAAACTTTCTATTATTATCTTGACTATTCCATTACTGTTGGTACAAAACTTATGTTCTGTCGGAAAGTATGATCTCTACAAAGGAAAACAAGTGAACTTCACACTGTAATAGGATTGAAATTAAGAAACCTGTTTTTGTGTGTTTAAAGAAAAATTGTATTATTTGAAGGCAGGTCTAACATCTTGTGATAGAAAAATGGTACATAGGAAAAAGGTTGTAGAAATGCTTAACATTTGATAGACATTTTCAACGAAGCTCTATATTATTGATTTCCCTAGACTGCAATCAAGAAAAACAATCCAAAGAAATACCTTCGTAGTGTCGGCGATGGAGAAGTAGTGGAATTTGATGTAGTTGAAGGTCAAAAGGGCAACGAGGCTGCCAATGTCACTGGGCCAGAGGGGGCACCAGTTCAAGGGAGCAAGTATGCAGCAGACCGACGTCGCTTCAGGCGGCGATTTTACCCGAGACGTAGACAAGGTGGCCCCGGCAAACAACAGGGGGATCGTAGCAGTGGCGGAGAGCAGAGTGGTGGTGATGGTAACAATTCAGGTGATGATGGCCAGGATCAAGACAAACCTAGACGCCGCCGTCCATATTTCTATCGTCGCTACAATCCCCGTTTCCAACGAAGAGGCCCAGGAAGGAACCAACCTAGAGAACCGAGGGATGATGACGAGAACAGTGGGGAGGCAAGTGTCATTCTTTTCAAGTTTATCCGAACTTTTTAAGTTAGCTTTTGTATTAAGACCATTTTATCACTTGCCTGTGTTGTTTACCCAGCTTACTGAACAGTACTCGTTTGTTCAACAGGGTGGCGACGGTAAAGAAAATGAAGGCAACGGAAACCGCAATCAACGCTCCTACCGTCGCCAATATCGTCCCTTCTATGGCAGATACAGAAGGTGAGCGCAGGACCTTGCATCCTTCTTGACTTGGACAGTTTAGTTCTGAATGTTGTTTTTACTGTTCATGATGTTCAAATATTGCTAGCCATATTCTGACATATGAAAATGCTTTGCAAAGTTTCCTAAAATTTTATTTATCAAAAGTAGAACTGATGTGCTAGGGGAAAGGATGTCATCACTGACAAAAAGTACAGAATTTGAAAAACACCAGTCACTGGTCATGACTGTTTTTCTTTATTTTTCTCTCTTTAGTAACAGGCGTAGATACGCAGGACGTGGAGGGTACAACAATAAGGAAGGAAGAGATCGACAATCTGACCGCGACCAGCAGAATGAAAAGAGCGAATCACCTGTGGAGGTATGAAGATCTCAAACCTCTTTAAAAGTTATTTGAAAATTGCTGGTACAGACAGCTTTACACTTCTCTCAGTCTTCACTTGTTGGCCAGTTTTTAAAATTGTCTGAGCTGAAGTTTTTATGGATGAACTGAGTCCCACATGAATTTGATCAGGAAGTGAGGTAGCCGCTTCACAAGTATTTGTGATGTTTCGTTCCCAAAGCACATATTAACCCTCTTTCTACCAGGTTCCATAGACAAACCATAGAAATAAATACAACTTAAAAGAAAGAATATTGAATTGATAACATTTAATCTGAAGATTCTTAAGGGAAGTGGGTTTCACAATTTTCCAAATTTAGTTTGGTTCCTCAGATTTGTGTGAAGATCTGCCTAATCAACATGTGTGCAGAGTCCAGTGAATGTTAAAACCTTACATCACTGTAGTTGGCTCCTACTCTGTCTATTGTCTATTGTTTGCAATGACGAGTATGGACCTCCGACAGGGAAATAGGAGTGAAAAAAATCCTTGATTGTCTCATTTCCTTCTTTCTTTTCGCAGAATGAGAGCAGTCCACCACCCCAGTCCACCAAGAAGGAAGAAGAAGCCAAAGAGTAGGGTGTGACATCAAAAGTTGAATATGACACCAACGTTGGCACATGTTGCAAGAATTTCAGTGGGGAAAGTAATGGCATGTCTGTGTGTTTGGCTAGAACTTTTTTCATCAAAAGCTTTTTTGGTAATAACCTGGAAGAAAAAACCGCTTCAGGGCAAAAGGAATTGATTAGAACCTAGACTTAGTTGCTGCATTACAAGAAGAAAAAATAAAACAGACAGGCCATTACTGTTAAACCTAATCATAGAAGTGTTGTTTTTTCCTACTTTGTTATCTTAAAATACTAATGAACTGAGAACAAACTTGTTACATCCTGTATACGGACGTTGTGTGTAAAATGACAACAGGCAACATGTGCGTAATCAGCATGAATAAAAAAGTTTTGAACAGCAGTGCAATGTGTCTGACTTTTTGTTTTTGCTCCTTTCGATATTGATTGCACGTTTTGACGTATTCGCAGCAACTGTTTGTTTTGATTTATAGTGGTAATATTCAAGTCTTTTGTGCTGGTATGCTAAGAACCCCCATGTTTGCAACACCTGCTGCTGTAGCCCACATGTCCTGTGGATTTAAATTTGAAACCTGGCTCAGTCTGCAATCTGGTAGGCTTGTATGGAAATTTCCCCATCATATGTAATCAGTGTATGTGATGCTCCAAATTTGAGAAAGTGCTACGGTGAAACATAATCCAGACTTTCAAACTCTTACAGTTTGTTGCTGCTGGATAGGCAGCATTGGCTCATTTTGAAACCTATGTGGAAAATCTTACCCGAAAGTCAAAATTTCAACCACTCTTGACAAGGCCTACAATTCAAGGTTTCCCAAAAGTTTTACACCTGTTGAAATTCAAATACCAGTAAATAAGTAATCTGCTTCCCCAGCAATAAAAATTGCACCAGCGTATACTTTCATATAGTTGACCTTGAATCCTCTGTACCTGGCTGAACTTCGTTGACAGGCTGTTCTCAGCACATGATTCAAAAAAAAATATGGCAGTTTTCAATCTTGAGAATTCAGAAATAACAGTTGATATTCAGTGTACTGATTGGCTATGGGTGACACATCTGGTCAAGTGGAACATGGAATGTTTCCCATGTCATCGTCTGGTTAGGTCGGTGGAGTAGGACGTTTCACTGAATAGGGGAGGGTCTTTGCTTGCTTGACTTGTGAAGTTTCTCCTATTTGTGAAAGATTTACAATTTTGTAATATAAAATGCAAGTTCATGCAGTACTGGACGACTATAGTTTGTAAACTGTAATACCTTGGGATAAAGAAGATCGCTCTTTGCCTAGAGTTTGAAACAAAATTCTAAATTTTTAAATACTATGCCATGATAAAGCGAGAAATTTTTACAGGAACATTTTTTTGGTGTAATTCAAAAGTTTCCGTCAGGTTTTGGCACCTCCTGTGTTACCATCACAATGGAAATTGTTGGCCCTATTGCAGCCCCACCACACACACTATTCAAGACACAGTATGAACCAAATGTTTGAAAACGTACCCACCACAACAAGGGCACCCCGATACTGTGATCCCCTTCTTTGTTAAACTGGCATTAAAATGGAACCACACCAACACGCAGTTAGTGATGTTACCCACAATTCTCCATGATCTGTACGCACATTGATCACTCATTGAACTGAAGCAAATTTCTTCTGTACACAGAATAGCTTGATTCATATTTCAAAATTCTGACAGCATTGTTTTATCATGATTTTTTTATTTCCCACTTTGAATAATAGGAAGATCAACCCCTTTTCCACAGAGGAGAATGTAATTTTGTCAACAGATACTATTGACAGCCATACACAGTATTTTCAAGGAAAGTAAGGGAATAAGCTGTATCTATGGCGGCAAGGGTCTCAATTTTTTTTGTATGTTCATGACAAAGGAAAGTTATATGTCTGATAGGTGGTATGATGAGACCATCTCAGTTGCTGATAACTTTACAATTTTCAGCACCTACAAACATCGACTTCTTGTTCAATTTACTCTTGAATTTTACACATAATTTTGGAGCATACTTTTAACAAATAATCTTGAAATGAAATTCAGTTTCAAATTTTTTTGGAAATTATTAAAATTGAATTAGCTTTTAGCAAACTGTCTGAGTGCACAAATCAAGGAGAATTGTGGGTAACCTCAGTCACTATGCAACAGCACTTCAGTAAAACATAAACCTAGAGTGGCAGGTATTTATGGGAGATTACACTTTACTTGAAAATGATTTTATTTAAAAATGGCCATGTTTACAGTTTGTATTCACAAGTTTGTCTCCTTATCGTAGAACCACTGAAAACAATAAAAATACGATATTCTACGGACTGCACGGTGAGCTCCTGACCAGTCACTAAATCTGTGAAGTCGCTGTAAACAAGTCTTACTGACAAAAAATCTGTGATTAAGTATGGCAAGTGCACTCAGTGCATCACAACCTTGTGTGTCGATGCAAAACCGGAAGTGAAAAGTAATCATGTTGGCATATCAGAATTATTTTAAATACTGGATAGTGAAGTGGTGGAAAATTTACTGTTTGAGTAAATATTCTGGGCTACAAGTGTTTTAAATTGAAAATTTTACTACTGCCAGATAATTATTTATTTATTGAACAATGGAAAGATGGGAGTTTATCAACAAGTGTACTGTACCTACCATACTGAACATTTGATAGCTCCTAAAGAAAACTAGAATAACATCTAATTAAACTTTTCCAATCAGACTGTGACGCTACACCATTTTAGGTTTCAAAGAACTTCTTTCAGGTATAGGAATATGGTTAATTCATGCTTAATCAACAGAAAACTGCAAACGACAATATCTTTAAAAAAAATTTATTAACAAATATAAATTTTGAGGGTATAAGACATAAAAGCCGCCTTTTTCTCCTTGATAAAATTTGTCCATAAACAACTGATCACAGGGTCTGGTAAAAACTAAATTGATTCATGCAAATGTTAGATACCATGACAAATGGACGTCTGAACTGTGTGGTATCTACTGTGCCCCTCCATCTCTCTGTATTGTATTTCAAAGGAAACTGTCAATCTCTCTCAGGTTCCAATCCCAATTCTGTTATTAAATACTAACACATAATAATAATGAGCAAGATCACAAATCGTTCCCTGCCCACAGAGTGATGCTCATGATGATATTTATGATTATTGAAGGTACAGTAGATGATTGAGGCAGCATGGGGCAGTGGTTACGGTACCCAACTCATGTTCAGAGGGCGAATTGAAGGTAGAATGCACCTCCAGGGCAGACATTCGGACTCACATACTTTTCAATGCCTTATTGGTCTATTCCTTGTGGGGGCTCATTTGAATCTCTCGCATTAAATGAAGTTTTTTACAGCTAATTTTTGTGAAAATCGAAAATTTAATTTTCCCCCATAGAATTAACACAGTGTTGGCGGCCATTTTGAATTTCAAATTTCAGTGATATCAGGTAATTTGTTTCTCTAGTGACAAATTTTGCACAGTGATGCCCGATTTTTATTCTTGAGTTTGAAAGGGAATGTTTAAAGTTTCTTTAAGGTGAGTTTGAGCAAACGTTCAAGTCTCTTAGTTTCAAGGTACGTACCACCTTAAGACCTGGTGAGTCTAGAGTAACAGGTTCACTATCAGACGATGGAGAGTTCTGTAATCTTGAAATGGTACAAAGACACTAATGGATACTCATCCTTGGGCGAATGCCTCTGGATGATGGAATGAATAGTCTTAGTTTATGAGCTGTGAAAGGAATGATTTTTCAGGTCTATAATTCTCTGCTTTGGAGATTCGTAGCAATTACCCATACAAATACAATAAAAGGATGGGAATGGTGCTACATAGGCACACAGTTCAGGTTTGTGTTTTTCAGAATGTCTCCGGTTTACTGCATTACATCTCAATAAAGTGACTTGGTCTTTACCATACCCTGTGCTGTTATAGGTGTCACTAAAAATTCAAATCCGTTTGTTCAGAAATCTAGACTGTACAGCGACTTTCATGGACATATCATGGTATCACGATACGCTGTTGAAGTGTTCATCTGCATACACCGCTGTAAAACAAGACATCACACTGTTCTGGCTTTACTAGTTTTTGTTTCACGTCATAGTTTTATTGATGCCGGGGAAACAGTGGAACCAAAACCCAGCTTTCCCATGGAAACTGGTGTGTGAACATCAGCGATTCAAATGATCCACTGCTGTCCTTTCCTCTATACAACTGATAGTCTATCCCCCTCGGTGGCAGTGCCTGGCCTTCAAGTATTTATCTCCAATCATTCTGTCTTCAGTGTTGATTTGACAGGAATCTTCATCGGTGTTCAAAGATGTTCACACTTCATTTCTGCTGCAGATATGGATTGGATGCAGATATCTAGAGTTGTCCACACTGTGACACAAGTACTGGTATTTTAGGTTTGTTGTTTGATCCTGTCGGGACGTTCTATAAAAAGGGAAAAAAGGAGGGACACAGTGATGTGAGACTTATCAATCTAATGACCAAGTCATTCTGAGCAAGAGAATATTTACAAATCCGCAGGAAAATTTTCAAGACCTACGTGGCAATGGAATTTCTGAGCAGATTTGCAAGCTAGGTTAAATTAATCAACAATATCAGAGTTCTCCATATTTCTTACCTCTACTTTCCTCACAACCAACAATCCATCGATAACTTTCCCAAAGACTACATGCTTTCCATCTAAAAAGTCTGCCTTGGAGCACGTTATGAAAAATTGGCAACCATTTGTGTTTGGGCCACTATTTGCCTGCAAGAAGAGAACATAGGTCAAGTGTTCCTGTGATATCCTGCCTGGTAGCCATATTGGATCACATGACAAAACAAATTGATATGCTCATTGTCCATGTGCCAGGTTTGAACAAAAGAGAATGTATGAAATATGCAATGAAACTCTCTGTCCTGATTTTTTTATTTACAGTCACACAATGTGCATAATTTTGGTGCTGATACATACAAAGAGCCAGTTGCTGGTTGACATTTTTTTAAAACTATTAATTGGTTAACAGTTTGGAACAACTGTTGACTGGGTATGTATGCTGTCTATGCTTGCACATTCAAGAGTGCATAAAGGAAATGGCCAAATTATCTGCAACTGAGACAAGTGACGGTAGAGGAACTTCTCAATCTTTCAGTGAGAAAATAAGATGAGATTTGTTACAAAAAACAGTTGACTGGCCATATTTCAGTTAAAAAGCGTATGTTTGTTTTCTCTCAAGGCTGAGAGCCTCTTAAAACAGTCTGTTTCCCTTGCCCTACAGCCTTTTTGAAACAGACTGCTTTGGGGAGACTCTCAGGCCCTTGGACAACAAACATATCCTGTTACTCTCATGGAAAGTCAATATGTGTATACTGATGAATGTCTTGAAAACTCTGGATGGGTAGACTGACTGAGGTAGTCATTTCAATCCATGAGTGTTATAAAATTGAGAAATGAGCAAGCTTACCATCGAAAGCAATCCTGGTGAATCGTGCTTCAATTCAAAATTCTCATCTGGAAAAGCACCTGTGTATATACTCATGAGGCCTGTACCATCACCCTGTAAAATGTACAACAAAACACATTTCATGAAATTTTTTATGGTATGACACCACAAAACCTGTGATTTAACTGAAATCATATCAGGGTTTGTATATATGCCACACTGTGGCGCAACTCTATCAGAGCTTAATCATTGTCAGAATATCATAATTAGCACAACAGACGTAGATAATTGCCCAAAGTCTTTGTACTTATTAATGCCAAAGGAGAGTATGAAAATTGAAGGAAGCAACTTCAGCAGACTGCCATATTCATGGTGAAGTGATTGGGAAGTTACAAATTTGGGAGTATTTTACAAGTTTGTCTTTTTTAATCAGGAATGTCGAGCCAGACCAAGATGCACTGACAATTGAATCCATAATCCTAGACTATAATCTCCATAAAGTACAGCGATGGGCACTTATACATGATAAGAGTGAAGATTAGACAACACAGACAGTTTTGTATTAATTACTAGTAACCTAGGGAGTTTTCACCATTAGGATAGAGAAAGACTTTACAGCTAAAGGCCCCCAGGAAAACCTATTTAGTTTGTATATCCCAATGCTTGTGTCTGCATATCTACACTCACACCCTAATACACTTACATTTACAAAGTCTCCCCCTTGAATCATGAAATCTTTGATAACTCGATGAAAAGATGCATTTTTGTAGCCTATGGGTATTCCATCTTTTCTGAAAAAAAAGAAACCGAAACAGAATTAAAACAAACAGCAATGCCATTGTGCTCTCATTTGACCAGAAAAGATGTATGCATGTCTTACTGGCCTATGTGAATAGAGTATATTTGCACGCGGTCTTCTAGCAGTGAGATATGGCTGTGTCACAAACTATTCAAATGAACTGTCCCGTACAAAGTTTGAATCCAATAAGTTTTGGAATGTCAAAAAGATTGTGCTGGACTTGACAAAACTTTGCCACAATGCAAAATGGCCCAACCCTATTGTGTACAACTGTATTTTAGACCAGACTATAATTCATTCATCAACAATACAAAGCATACATCACATAATGTGTTGAGTGTACAAGGCAAATATATTGCATTTCAATCATCTTTGGGAGAAGATTGAGAACCTGTATGTGTTATCCAGAATCACTTAAATCATGAGTTGCAGCTATTGTCCCTGTGGGCAGTCAATGAATTGAATTTGGACGAGACAATATTTTGCTTTTACAGAATAAAAATATGAAAACATTTTTCTCCACTGTCTTGTGCTTTTCTCTGTAAATTACCATATGAATTTGTTGAAGCCAAAAATCTTTGACACATAACACTATAATTGAGGATTTCATTTAAATGAGGAAATTCTACCTGTGTTCTCCTGTACAGAACTGTCGGAAGTTCTCTGCTGTCCTTGGCACTTTGTCTTCAAATAACTCTATCTTGATTCGACCAATATCCTGAAGGAAAAGAGAAAGCAAAAACTGAAAAATGGGTTCATTGAGCCATACTACCATAAATCATTATCCTAGGGGGATATTGCCATTCACAATATCAGGCACCTTAGGACAAGTATATTATTACCATAAGAAAGCCAATTATTCATATGGTAATAAATACAGCTACACGCTTTCATGTTTTCTCCACATTTTGGAGCTAAAAGTTGCTTAAGGTAATATGCACCTCGAAAGTGAAACTTAACCTTTTGTTCAAACTTTCCTCTATGAAACTTTCGACAATTCTCTTACCAAAGCAAAAATAAACATATATACATATGATACACACACATATACAGACAGGCAGTTTTTCCAACCTATAAGAATAGCTTCCATTGGCACATACATGTATGGCCATATAGTGGTAGATCAGAAAAGAATTGATGAAATTTTAAAGCCTGAATTTCTGTCCCTGAAGTGCGTGCTACCTGTAACACATGCAATGATGGATATCATTTGAATTTTATATAACAACAATTGATATTAGTTGATGGATGACTATACAGCATTTGTCTACATAATCCTCCTATGGAAGGTACTAGTAGGGCTGTGTGATCCTAATATCCCCATAATTTCAATGTATGTGTGACAGACTTATGTAGACATAGCACATACACAATATCTATGTATGTGATACCTTACACAAATTGTAAAGCCAATATCACAAAGTATACCATGTGTTCCAAACCGATAGATTTCTCTTAAAATATAGTCATGTGTGTGATATTTGTGGTAGTGAGGGCACCTGGAGAGGGAACGGGGAAAACTGGCAGGAAGAAAGAAGAAGGTATGATAGTGAAAAGGATGGCCTCCAAATTCTAGTCGTAGGGAAGTTGTGAACAGCTGCAACTTTCCCTTCAAAATTTGTTCAAAACTCATTTGTATATTTACACTTGGGATTACAATCTCCAGAAATGGGCCGGTTGACTGCCCTGCATGTTACAATTCCAATGTAAGGAACGACTTTTTCAGCACATAGGTTGACCATGGAGGTAAAGACACTACCCCCATGGGCCGACTATTATTTTTGCTTGTACTTACTTTAACAATTGTAATAAATGTATGTTTGACGAAAATGGTGCTGAAAGGTGAAACTGCAATAATATTGGGCTAGCCACAGTCCCTCTCCATATAGAGGATAGAGGGACTGTGGGCTGGCATAATATCAGATCACGAAGTGTCCATACAAATATAAAGGGCACTGACTCCACGAACCATTGCAGGAATGTAGCTCTGTATAGTCTGTGTTGTTTGGTGGAAACAGCACTTTTTGTACACATACGAAGCTGGATACAACATTTTGCAGGATTTATGCAAAAGTGTAAAGTACACAAGTGTGCGCACATCAACTTTGTACAAAGTTTCAAGTGCCCTTACAAATTTTGGAAATGAATTAGGCAAGAGTTCAGATGAAGATAATTTAATATTGATCACAAGTAAGTTAATGGTCGATTGCATTCCATCAAGTAAAGTAGAAGTCTCGCTTCTACCCCATGACATTACACAGGGCCATTAGGCATTATCAGTCATAACAAGAGTTTAAAAAATTAATAAATTTATGAGTATGAATAGTTTTGATAAATATGAAATATTTCTGTCATTATTGTATACTTACACGAGTACCCTCCTGCACTCGAATCTTGAATGATGATCAGTTTCCGTGCCAAATTCGTGCATTTGTATTACAGACACTGTTATTGATATACTTTATGATTAATAATATTCTTGATAAAAAATTAATATTTCTGTCATTATTGTATACCTTCAAAAGTACCCTACAGCACTCAGATTCTAATGATGATCAGTATTTATGCCAAATTCACTCAATACAATAATGACAGAAATATTTCATATTTATCAAAAGTATTCATACTCATAAATTTATTAATTTTGTAAACTCTTGTTATGAGTAATACCTAAATGGTCCTGTTAACATTATGGAAGTAGTAACCCTGGGAATATGGTACATAACAACAGCCCCCTCCCGTTTTAGTTTGTATCAAAAGTGTTCAATAGATGATGATAGCTGCGACCCTCACCCCTTGGTAGTGTGCAGTGTTGGGTAACGGGCGCTTGGAGTGTTCTGTGTCAAGCAATGTGAAGAAGCCCTACCTCCAGGCCTTGCTCTGGAGTCACACATACACATCCCGGACCCGTGGGTAGGGTTTCCCCTGACCAATTAATTATGTGAGGAGCGAACGTATTTCTACTCCTCACAGGTACGTGGGGAAAACCGTTGGTTTCACCACTGAAGTTGAATACAACGCACATGTTGTGTACCCGGTATCTCACGGCGCCCGCCGGGCCACATGTCACAATTTACACTACCAAAACGCCGGACCGCAGCAAGACGACGAAAAACTAAGATGTATTGCATGTGTTATTCGGGGTGAAAGTAAAAAAAAAAGAGCACAGTCACTCCCAGTTAAGGAATGTCACTAAATAGTCCCCGGGCGCGTTCTACAGGTATGCCAACCGATCATGATTACCTGACCACCGATAGATATATCAAAGAACACTACAGGGTTGTCTGGATTCGACGCCATTTTCAACTTGAAAGTCATGCGCAGTAGCTACCAGTATGGCGTTATTAGAGAAACTCTGATTGGACGGACAGCGCCAATTTACAATTAGTTTATGTCGAATATTATGACAAAACAGAGCACTTTCTCCACTGAAATGTAACACTAATAGTGAAAATGTATTTATCAATTTTAAATTTAGTCGAGACGCTATGTGTATATTCACGTGATCAACTTTGACATATTTATTACACTAGGAAGTACCGATGATTAACAGCCAATCAGCGTAAAGTTCATATCCCCGTCAACACATATTTCTCTAGGAAAGTCGACATTGTTTTTGCTGGTAGTAGCCTATGTGATCCAGGTGAGGCGATTTCCGTTAATATACCCGGATCCGTCGCTTTATCTACACCGATTGATCGATCGACCGTAAGTTTGGGATATAGAAATAACGATTTCTTTGATAATTTGTTCTGTTTATCAGTATTTCTGAGGAACATTCTAGGTGATATGTAAGATGATTGGTACTTTGCACTAATAATAGACCAATAGTAGCAATACCAGCGAAATGTCAATGTTTTCCACAGTGGTCGTTGTCAGTAAATAACGCTAAAAAATCATGGGGATTTTATTATCTGTCGGTCATATAGCCTCTTATATTAAAGGTCCTCGTAGGGTGAGTCACTTAATGTCATGGTAACGGTAAAATAAAGAGCGCCACGAAGCCTTGTTGATAAACATAATTTCTCATAGGATCAGTTTGGTTGGCAAAAACCCCGACCAATTATTCGTGATCGAAAACCGTTACAGGAATATCTTATCAACAATAACCGTGAAGAAAAAAATCAGAGTATGTATTGTCATTATCCGTGGATACAATGCTTTCTTCATAGACAGCCCTGTCAATATTTTGGATACAATAGAGGCATTTCAATCGAATGACTATAGCTGGATTATATCAATTTGAGATTTGTAATATAATTACGTAAATCGAATGAAGTCTTAAATAGTACAATATCAAGCTTTATAATGTCTATACCAAATTTCCTGCATTTTTACTCGTGTAATGATTTTGAATGACAAATTTCATATTTTTTATCACTCACTATTTTTCTGTATGAATTTTTTCCAGTGCCAAGATATCCGAGTTAAAAGTGAATGGAATTGAATGCTTTTGTTCTAAAAGAATAATAATGTACTGATATAGTCAGAGTGTACCCAAAGGTTGAACATCCAGCGATATGGGCTCCAAGAAGTCACCGAGCACCGAATCAGTGGTGCCCTTTGAAACAGAACTGAATGCTATTGTAAAAGAGGTAAGTTACTAGTAGACTCTATCAGTATATGAGATAAATTCATATACAACTGCACTAACATAAAGTGAAATTAACTGAGTAGCTACACTGTTGGATTTTCACCCAGCTGCCCGTTAAAAATCGCAGGTGCTCAAAGCGTTGCGCAGATAAGCTATCAACGTGGCCGCGATGCCCAGCATTCTGTGCGTATTGGCTTGCTCAGTGTGTCCTACCATGTTATCATTAAGTAACCTAATAATAATATGGTAGGACACACTCAGCGTATGATAAATCAGAAACAGACTGAAACAGAATAAACTATCGTACGTTAAATAATCTACCTCAGACGATCACAAATACCTTCAAATGATTATTCCTCCAAAATGACAGGCCTACAAACATTACAAGTACCAAAATTTGGCAATAATTTACTCCATACATACATCGCACACTTGGCACGTATCCGTCATCAAGACTGAGCTAGCCAATACGCACAGATGCTTGGCATCATGGCTGTGCATATAAATTTAACTACGTAACGTTTCAAGCACCTGTGATTAAAATCGGCAGAATTTTATGAAAGTTCAGCAGCTGTAACATTCCACTAGCAAATATTGGAATATCTTCTCATACATTCTTTTGTGCAACTTGGACCAATAATGTCATTGCTTTAACTCTTGTCCAGCCATGTTCATCAGGTCAAGTTTGTTAAGACCAGTTGGGCATAACATGTCCTGAATATTGCATTTTACAGTGAAATCCACCTAAGAACGGGTGATGAAATTGATCTAAATGTTATCACGCTTGTGTAATTGGTTTGTAAAGTTGTTCCAAACTTTGCCTCAAGAGTTTCACTGACTTGTAACGGCCGGTGAAAGTCAAAGAGCTTTTACGGACCCTTAATAAACACACACCAGGGAGTACACTGTGCTGTGTACTTCATATACACAGAATCATATTACATTCCTTTACTGCCCTGAGTTACATTGTATCACAGCTGAGTCAGAGTCAAGCTGTCATAAGACTCTTGTCCTTGCTTTTGGATGGTTTGAAGTTATTTGACAAAAAAAACTCATGATCCACACGAAAAAGTGTACATTAACCAGAAACTCTAGGGGAGAAAGTTGTCAAAGCGTACATAGGCTATCTGCAAACGGTTTGTCAACACTGGTGAATTGACATGTAGGAATAGACCAAACCCGGAATTCGAATCGACCACGGTACAAACAAAGCCATGTGCGCAAACGTGCATAGACGTACGTGTATCTCCATATGCGTTAGTACACATGTGGGTTTGTTTGTACCGGCATCACGTGATTATTTGGGCGTACTGAGTCTGTAGAACGCATATTGCGTCCTTTTTATTCCGGAGTAGAACCATTAGGGTACACAGCGATATCTAAACAATTACAGTGGAAACCTGCTGTGAAACAATATTATCATCCGTCTGTTATTTGCCGCAACTTCATTATAAGTACTGATACTGCAGTAAAGTTTGTAACAATTTACAAACCAATTGCACAAGTGTGATAACATAATTTCACATTTGAAAGCCTGCAAACATGATTTGTCAAAAAATGTATCAAAGAAGATTTTACCTACTGATGGCAGATAATGCTAAGAGGAACTAAAGCTGTAAATTTCAAGGTCAGGTTTACAAATTCAGCAAAAGAATGAATGAGGCAGTGTATTTAGAATGCTTGCATTTTTCCCGTATGCAAGTTGCTAAGTGAGTGGCAGTGATGGAGTTGTTAAGTACAACTGCTATTAATTTGTACCAGTGTTTACATTATGATATAAATCTTGTTTTCTTTAAAAAGTTTGCCCTCGTTAGGTCACTGGGTGTGTTTTTAAAAACTTTGCTAGGGCTTGAATATTGTTGTCATTCATTGCGTGTGGTTTGATTTAGCAGGAAAATACATGGTTTACATAGGCTACCAGTGTGTAGTATCAGTAAACTGTCTTGCTGGTATCAGGACTGTTGGTGGCTGTGGGCATTTACCACCTATCAGTCGGTTTCCTGGGTTAGGTATAGGGTTAAGGTAAACGTACAGTGGGCAACTGTCCAAAGGTAACTCTCTTGGAATTATCTGGCTGATTTTGTGAACCCACATGAAGGGTTCCTGGGTACTCAGTTAAAGGTTATACAGTTGCACAAGAAAGCGATAACCGCCAAAACCAGGATTCAATCACTGACTCATAAATCCATCTGACTCATTCTTGTTAGATTTAATCTGTGAATTTTTTCCTCCCATTTACACATCTTCAGTATCTGGACTTTTGTAACTACAAAAAAGCAGCTGACACATTCTCGGCTGAGTCTAAAGACAGAGGCAAGCCACTGAAAGCCAAGCAGAAACCACAATGGAACAAACAAAAACTGGATATCCAGGTAAGATGGTTTTTTGCCCAAATGGAGCTGATCACATTTTGTAAGATTGTTACTATAAAATCTGATGTCCCTCATGAAATATTCAATGCTGCTGATTGAATTTCAGAAGAATTGTCTTTTTATGGAAGTATGTGCCTCGAAAGTGAAAGACTATAACTTTTGCTCAAACTTTCCTCAAGGAATCTTTCAATCATTCTATTTCAGAGTCAAGAATAAAAATTGGGGTCACCGTGCAAATTTTGGTACTCGAGAAACAATTTACTCAAGATTATCGATAATTGAAATTCAAAATGGCCGCCATCCCTGTGTTAACTCTATGCAGAAAAAATAAAATTTACGATTTTCGAAAAACTAAGGTGGTGAAAAGTTTTCTTACACAAAGAACTTTAAAATGAACCCCCACAAGTGGTAGGTCAGAAAAGAATTGTAAAAGTTTGAGAGTCTGAATATCTGTCCCCGAGGCGCATTCTACCTTATGCCTGTGATTTCTGTGATTTTCATCACATCATCAGTTTCAATTGTCTGATGAAATTCCACTTACGTCATCCTGCAAATCTCACATATTGATATCATTTGAATCAACTTGGTTTCAAGTACCAAAGTTCTGTCTGAATGTCTGTAGTATTCTGAGCTTAGATCTGGTTTACTCTTGGTGTGACTTTACTACTGGCTTTTTTGAAGTCTATTTAGTTTGACTCCGATTTACATAAATTTTGACTACTCGGCTGAAACAGATATATTCATTTAGAATCAATGAGACAGAGATGACTCTCTTAATCTGTATTCAACAGTATGCCATGACAATAATTTCTTTGTTTAAAATAACTGAATTGTAAAGTAAAACGCACCATGAAACTGAAAGTTTTAAGCTTTTGCTCAAACTTTCGTCAAGGAAATTTTAACTTGTTCACCCTCGATTCCTTGTAAACTGGTCCAAACTCACCATATGTAACAATGGATTCGGGCAAAACCATGATGGTGAAAGAGGAGTTTAACATTATAGTAAAATCTAAATCTGAAATGTAACATTTTGTTGCAGTTCAAATGTTCAATTGCGTGCATGTGAGGAAATGGATGCTTATAATTGTAGTAAATGTTGTTTTTTTCAGTCGGATATCCTGTCCATGTTTCAACTTGGGGCACGCCGAGAGTTCTTCAAACTCTGGGATGACAACATTCCGGACAGGATACGAAACAAGGATCCTGTCTGTAAGAAACTGGAATTCTATGTCAGTATATACTTTGCTATTTATCCAATACGCCATGCCATGACAACCGGTAAAGAGGTGAGTTTAACTGTGCTTTTCACTGAAATTGCTGGTTTTATTTTCTTTATGAAAGTATCAACAGTGTAAAATTGTTCCCTGGAGATTTTTTAGCTTTTGATTTAAAGGGCCAGTAGCTGTAATATTTGATGACTTTTTCACGATTTTTATTTATTTGGTAAATTTCAAGTTCTTATTCTACTCCCCAAAGTATGTTGATATACCTATGTTCCAGCTTGTCAATATGGCTTTTATATGAGCAAAATGCACTGTTATTGTTTACATTTGAATTCTAGTCCGGACCAGAATTCACTGGTCACAACAATTACACTGCAGTCAATACTTATGCAGGTTGAATTGATAAACTGAATACTGTGTATCTAAATATGCTTTGGAGAAGATCAAGACTATATAGTTGACATTAACAACCAAAATAGTAAAAAAAATCATTGAAAGTTACATCCACTGGCCCTTTTAACTTCCAAGCGCAGCAGCGTCTTCAAAGATGTTTTAGGGGCACGCATGGTTAGATCACCAAAACTGATACACAGACTTATGATATTTAAAGTTGATATTTTCATGCTGATTATTCGTCCAATTTTTCCTCTTATATTATGTTTTCAATATTATTATTAATTTCAGAATAAAGCTCGGGTTGATGAAGCAATGCAGGAGTTCAAGAATTTCCTGGAGGACCGGGGCGCCCCCTTGAGCCAAACCACAGAGTTTCTTCCATTTTACGCCTTGCCATTTGTCCCGAATCCTACGCAACACCCGTCTTTCAAAGAATTGTTCCAAGATACCTGGGTCCCAGATTTACAGATGAGGCTGGAGAAGTTCCTGACCTTGGCATTGAAATCACAGCCACAACCAAAATTACTAGAAATATGGGTATCCTTATTTGAATAATAATTACTCAAAAAGAAATTTTTATTCTGAAATCTCAGACAAATCAGTTCCGTCAGTTGGATTACTGGCAATGTTTAACCAGGAAAACTTTTCTTGAAATATTCCATGGTTTTTACACCCATGTACAGAGCGCAGACATAAATGGAAATAAATTTCACTGTTTTGGGATGTTCTGCCTCTTGAACTCTCAGTTATGTTGGTGAAATAGGTCTTGATTTGTTTCATGGCCAACAATGGAGATCCAGTCTTAAAATTGAATTGATCTACAAAATGTCATAAGTGAAATTCCAGAGAATGTTCATGATCATGTATTGTATTTGTTACTTGTTATATATCTGTTTGGGCAAAAATGCTGATTACCAGATGGCAGAACGTGTTGTGAATACCATAGAAATTAAAATGTTCATTGTAAGGTAGATGTACATAATACCTATAGGAAAGATATGCTCACAGATGTAGCCATTAAGATTTTTGGTCACACCTGAAGACCACTCCATCCGTTCTTCCTTGTGAAAACAATCAGGCTTATTTAGGGAGTCCTCCTATTCTTTTAAAAAGTAGAACCCCTAGGATTTTCTTGTTCTTGTAAGATTTTTCTGTCTCTTTGAACTTTGCAAAGTATGTAGTAGGAAGTGAAAATTTCAGAAGATTAAGTGATAATCAAAAATAAGACAACTCAGTCGTGTTCACCACTTGAGAAAGTTGTAGTGAACTTTCTGTGTATTATGTTTACCTTAACTGATTTTTTTTCAACTGAAATACAGCAAGATATGAATTCAGGTAAGTGATTTGAAATTAGGGGCTTAGATTTTGACAAAAGTATTCTAATTTTTTTCCCCATGTTCACTCTGTGTGATGGTCGCTGTCATAGCAATGTTCCCAGTAGCATAATTTCTTCATGATTTGTGGAACGATATCAGAATCTGGCCAACTTGTATAAATATAGTGGGTGAATGAAAATTGTATCTGTGGCAAACTTCAACGGTCTTCATAGCATATCAAATGAAGATTGGATTTTGGTTTGGTCTGCAGCCACAGTGATGAGCTGTACATATCATTTAAGTACAGCATAGATTTGCCAAGATTTCACACTGTTCTACTATCTTTTGGGCAGGCTGAATTCCATGTAAATTATTTTTGTTTTACAGCCCTATTGCTATTGCGAGTAAGCTTACACATTCAGACAGAGTGACAAAGATGCAAAATGTTTATTATATCATAGCTTTTGTCAATACCAGTGAATTTTGTGATCATACCCTCAGATTATTACTGATAATGTATCTGAATATCCAGCATTGTGGCAGAAGATGTTCTCTCCATCTATAAATTCACTGGCATTGCCAAAACTGCAAAATAGTAGCAATTATGTACCCCATCCCGGCACACAATGGATTCAAGCAAACTTTGCACTCAATAATGTACTCAGCTTTGACTCATATATTATGTTGTACAAAGTTTGCTTTCATCCATTATGGTCCGCAAGGGGTACACTATTGCTTAAATAATTTCTAAGTGCTAAAAAAATGGATCCAGCATGGCTTTTGTAAGGCCTTTATAATAGAACTTGTCATGTGATCATATTCTGCCCCCTACAGCCAGTGCACAGCAAATTCAGGACTTGCATCAGGGTTTGGTAGATGCTGAAAAGAAGACAATGACATATATGAAGAGATACAACAAAGTGCAGGTATGTGCAATCAGAGCCCTGAATCCTTATCGCCTGATATATAGGGTTCAGTCCTATCGTTTTGGGCTAATGTGCAGCATCTTGGAAGCTATTATCCAATTGGTTGGCTGAATTTTACTGTTATCATTGAAGTATACACAATAGAGTCATTAGATTGCAGTGAACAGTGACAATTGACCAATCAGATATAACCTTCTGAGCCAGCTGCACATCAGCAGATTGTTTTCAAATGTCTAATTTATCCTGTTACATAGGAATTGAGGTTAAAAGGCTAAAGATTTTGAGTTTTCCCCAAAGTAAAAATGCATATATCATAGGTCATGTATTTGTACAGGCAGAATGATATTCTGTTATTGTGTATTCTTATTACATGAATCTCTCGGTAAACTTTGTAATTGTTTGTAGTAATTTTGATTTTCCAATTTTTTATAAATGAGCGATACAAGCTAGAATGCACATACCATGTTTCCAGAAAAGGTTAAAAAATGTACACCGTGTTTGTTACTAAATAATCAATAAATAGATGATTGAGTGAATGAACAAATAAATAAATAAATAAATAAATAAGTAAAAGATCAGAAAATCGTTTCATTTTTGCCAGTAAACAAATCAGTAAATTGTGAACAATTGAGCAATACTTGCGTTGCATGAGACTTACAAGTATGCGATCTACTTTTCAAGCAAAAGAGACTGGCGTCCAAAAACCACTTGACCCATTAACAAATGAAAATTAATAAATAAATTGATGCAATACTGGCTGAATCTTGAAAAGTGAAAGTAAATATTTGCCTGTCATACTTGAAGATAAAAATAAATTGTTATTGGTAACTGCTACTGTTCGTTTCATCAACTCTAGCATGCCAGGCATATGACATGATCTACTGTAAATATGTCAATGTGTTGCTGGTATGATGGGGTCACTTTAAGGTCATTTAGAAATATAGTATTGTGGTATGTCTGTGGCTGGTGTGATGTGCAGTGATCTTTGCAGGCTGAATGTCTAAAATTAAAACGAGCTTTGTGCTAAATGAACAGAGGGACCGGCTACAGGGTTGTCCTTCGTTCATTAAGCAATAGAGCTGATGCTTTATATAAATCCCACTACCAGTAGGTCAGTTCATGTATATATGTACCTCACTGTTTGACATTTAAAATGGCTGTTCAGACAGAAAACATTGCTGGTTGGTCAGTGGTGTTCTGTTTATGAATAAACATCATGTTATAATAAAAAAAAAACAGGAAAAACGATCATATTATCATTCATTTGACATGATAACATTGTCTACCAAAACTCCCTTGTTGCTCGACACATAAAATTTTCCATAGCTTGTCACAGATGTACAACACCAACAAAATGCTTCATATGTACCAATCACGCAATATTAATGTCATCTAACAGTTTTAATATAAGAATGTAATTTGCATGATTTGCCACAAATTGTAAATTTCAAAAGATATGCAAATTATAATTTCCCATAATGCCATGCGCCCTAATTATATATGCATAAACATTATTTTCGTCTTTTAAAAGGGTAGGCTGTATTTTCCCATTACAGGCAGACTATCACAACTTAATTGGAATAACTGCAGAGCTGGTTGACTCACTGGAAAGCTGTATAAATGGCAATTTGGTGAGTAATGAATATGAAATTTGACTTCCCATGGTATAGAAAGTTTTATTAGAAATAAAAATGCATATATCCTAATTACAAACTCACAAAATAATAAGTTGGTGCGAATGCTCACTTTAGGGGTCACACACAGGCTTCCATGGCCTACAATCTGCAATACCCCTGGGAAGGTCTGAGACAAAGGCAGTTTACACTTCGAGATGGGTGCTGTCCTAGGGCGACGGATGAGACCCCAGCAAACTGTGCTTGGCATGGTGTGAAATCTGACATAAGAAGCCTTAGATTCCATGTGCAACCCTTGGTAGGGAAGTGGTGGAGTTGAGGTGGATGTCTCTGAACCTGTGCTGCAGTTGAAAGCAGTCTCATTGCCGGCAACTCTGAGTACAATTTGTGAGATGGTAAAAAGCTTACCACAACTCAATTCAGACTACTCTCACACCAACTAACTTTTTGCCAGCTTTTGCTCCCATGAAGTCATGGTACAGCTAAAGCTAAAGCTTAGTGACTTTTTAAAAGTTTTTTAAGACTCTTTATAAGATTTTTAAGACCATGAATTTCAAAACTTCATGAAATCTTCATAATCTCTATTTCTTATGATTGCATCTGACTTGCAGTTTTATCTATCGTATCCTCTATCGAAGAACCAGTGGTTACTGTAGTACATTTTGTGACGTTGTAATTACTTCTGTTTCATGTTACTCTGGATTATATTCAAACTGTGTACAGAAACTTACAGTATTCTACATTGTAGCTATGTCACAGTGTTTCATCCAGAATGGCATCAACAGTGGGGATTTTCCCCCTTTACCAGAAAATTTAGGGGGTTTTCACCAGTTCATATGTTCTACTTGTGTCTCTAAGGTGTGACTGGCCCATTTCATGGGCGCTGGCCTGACAAATTACTAGGGGGGTGCCAATGTGTCAACAGAAGCGGAATCCCCATGCCCCTCTCTATATGAAACACTGGTGTCATCTACTGTTGTCAGATTCTATCTGCTGTCATTTTCACTGGAGTTAGAGGTTGCAATACTTACCTTTCATCTTTCAGGTTACCCCGGAATATTTGCAAACCGTGTGTATGAAGTTGTTTAGCAGCCAAATGGCTGAATCTGTGGACATCAGTCGGCCAGGAACTGTAAGTTTTTACAAATTAAGATCTTGCATGTTTGCTAGACAAATCTTTGACCCCAAATTTTAATTATTTTAGGTCAATTATATAAAAGTATCAAATTCTAAAACTAAGTTTCAAATTTATCTCAGTTTACATGAATGTTACCATTACAGTGAACGGGAAATGAGAAATGGCATTAAATTTATGAACATTGTGGAAATATTAGCGTAAGTTTTATTTTATCATTTTTTTGGAGGTATTTTGTCAATGAAACATTTTTTCACCCTTTTTCTTATCAGGCTGGGACACTTCTCAGAGCTTCGGCTTTACCACACAGGTATGTCTTTATATATAATGTGACATGAATACTCTGCTTCCTGAATGAGTAGATCTTCAATACAGTCAATAAGTACATCTTGTACCCGACATTTTTCACAAATGAAAGTCGTCTTTTAGGTTTGACTTTCAGTACCTAAAAAGCTGCGTTGGAATGTATGCTGTTGTTTAAAACATGACTAGTCTTAGCTTTAGGTTTTGATCGCAATGTCATTGCTCTGTGTTTTGTTGGAGTCTGAATATTTTAGATCTTGAAGCTTTCACCTGCTGTGACATCAACCAATCACTGCCAAATGTATCACTGCAGCGTATGACACTCCATTGTGAGATACAAAGATTTGAAAATTCCAGAGGGCGTTCTTTGCGGCAACACTGAATTTCAAAGTGTTAGCTGATGAGTTTTAAACCCTAACGCCATCACTGTGTAGGGATTTGTGAATTATTTATCACTTCCAGTGTGTTTGAACGTAATCTGAAGAAAAATTGTGAAAATTCAATTCTCAAACATAACTAGCTCAACCTACGGTATCCTCTTGAGGGCACTTGAAGAAGTTGAAATTGAAGCATATCTGATAGAATTTCAAAATGGTAAATGATGTACAACACAGACTGTAGATGTGTAGATGTGTAATTCATACTGTACAGTGTAGAGGCAGTAAAATGTGATGATGTGTATCTGTGTGTGTTAAAAACAAATTATATGTTATCATTGTGCATTGACATTGTTGTATTATCATGTAGTTGGATGTTCATTTTGACCATCTGTTGCTAGACATAATTGTATGACATGAAGTGACATTTCAGTGGGACTAGCTTGTGTCATTGTCATAAAACAGCATGACAACAGTGAAGCAAACTTGACATTGACAGTTCAAGGATGTTAATTTAGTCAACAATGGTAATTTTCTTTAGGCAGTTTCAGTATTTTCATCATGCAGTGGTAATGATTGAGGCTAGCTACTTACTTGTTAAGTGCTTTGTAGAATGTGCAGCACTGCAAATGTAACGGTGTGAAAGAGCACAATAACTCCTCGACCGAGCGCAACCACAGTTTCACAAACCAAACAGTGAGATGAAATTGATAAACTTGAGTGGGCGCATCGCAACAGTGCAACACTGCAAATGAACTGATTGTGATGTAGCAAAACATGACAAACACAAAAAAAACACCAGGCTACCTTGCATCTAATACCAAGTGTGTGCAGTCTCGGCTTCTGCGCCATGCTGCTTCTGTCATTTTTTTTAACAAACCACATCCACCACTTTGTTTTCAGTCCTATCCCAGAGGAAGTCAGGTACCGTACAGTATTCATACTTCACACAGTCAAACATAGCATAACACAAACGCATGCTAACCTCATATGCCTAGAATGTTAACCTAACTTTACTAAAACAAATTTACATATTAAAACACTTGTAGCTAACTTTAAATTTACAGCTTACACTAATAACACTCAACTTGCAATAACTCATATGAAGTAATTCTGTTTATTATGTAAAACTAAAAGTAATGTACAGTAGTATATGAAGTAGCTTAGAAATGGGGGGGGGGGGGGGGGGGAGGCAAATTAAAGTTAAAACAGAAGAAACACCAAATATTACCCCACAGCAAATGCATTGCCTTGCTACCCACATTTCCTTTTTACATGCATTGTCTGTATTACATAGCTTGTTAGTTGTATCCGCCTATCTCCCTAACATAGCCATGCTAGAAAGCACTGCACAGGCATGTAGAACCATCACATGGCCATTTAGTAAGGTTTATGACCAGTTTAGCATGTGGTCATCAACTTCGCAAGATGTAAATATATTGCTTTATTTTGCATATAGGTACCAAGTGCTAGTTAAACATACTTTTCTATCATATTCAATGAAGCCATATTCCCCCTATTCGCCATCATGGGGTATGCAAATACGTGTAGCCTGGCTTATGGATACAGTCTAACATATCTTCTATAATTAATATTCCTGGACCGCAGTACACCAAGGAGAGAGCTATCTGAGAATACTACATCTCTTGAATATGGCAAATTATTCAAGGGTGCTGAATTAGGAATTTTTGCCACAGAATCTGCAGTTTATACGTAAATAAAATCTGCAAAAAGTGTTTTGCGTTTGCTCTAATGATAGTTAATTTATTTTTTACTTTGCAATATGTACAACAAGACATGTGCATGCAACACGACATTTTACATTGCATATATTAAATACTACATACCATAACCTATCAATTCATAGAAAACCACACAAATGTTCCATTATGTAGGGGATTTCAGGGCATTGTGGAGTGATTCCTGTCCCTGATCGTATATTTCTATTCTTCCAGTGAACCAGATGAGAATTTGTTGCCTGCGCTAGATTATTCCAAGGTCAAATCCGACATGGTGAATGGAAAAGACAGACGGAAAATGTTACTTTTACAGGCCTTGAGATGGGTAAGTAGAATATTGGCATTATATGTCGTTTATTCTTTGAAGCTGTTTCTTGTAGAAATATATGTGAAACATCAACATTCAAGCCATACAAAAGTATCCCACAGAAATATCATATTGGGCAGAGGGCAATAGGAATCCAATGAAACACCTGTTTGAATATATCGATATTCATACGTCTTAATTTCTAACATCGTTTCATATTCTCACGCAGGAATAGTCAATCCTACAGATGAGTATGTAGTCTAATGGTTATCTTTTAAGATTCCTGTGGGATATTTTTGCGAGAGTTTTTCACACAGTATACCCTGTGGTAAATTGTGCATGCTTGGTATGATGGCATAAATTTCATCAATTTTTCCTGGCTTCGTCCCTTTTTGTGATACACGGTCATTTGCCGATTTCACCGTGGAAAAGAAATAGTTATACCAAAGGTATGCATTTACTAGGGCCTGTGAATGACACCAACTAGAGAATTCTGAGCCATGAAGAGCTTCAGTGAAAATTTGTGAAATGACAGCAATATCATCCTCTTGAAATAAAAAAATATCCCACACACTATTTCCCATTTCAACAGAGGCTGACGCGAAGCATGCCGGGAGACCAGCGCAATCTAGTGATGTCAGCATATTGTCTGAATGATCTGCTAGGCTGTTCACAACGAGGAGAATACCAGGTATGGAGCAGAAAAACATAGTGAATCTTTACATGTGAAGTGACCGAAGATCTCTTAAAAATGGTTATATCACAAATTTCTGCTATTTTAGTTACGTAGCGTTCGTGTTCTCCTGTTTCTCAATGTTTTTACCCCTTTTTGCATGTAAGCCTGACCGTTTGTGTCAATAGTACAGTTTGCATCCAAGCTTGGGCAAAAGAAATAAAGGTTAAAAAAATTGCCAAATTTGATCAAAGCTGACATCAGAAGGAAATTATCTCTACAACGGTTACTTAAGATTAGATATTTTGTATTTAAAGCCATTCAACACTGCCACAGACACTGCTAGACTTGGTATGCTCTCTGACAAAATGCGTTTTCCTTGATTCATTTTACTTTTCCTCTCGGCTTTCCAGGAAAAAGTTTTAGATTTACTGCGTTCAGACGTGGAAGTTGTTCGGCAGTATACAGCCAGGTTATTCAATGCCTTTGCATCGCTGTCCGAAGGTAAGTCATTTTGAGTTTGCTCCGTACATGTTTTGTACACTGGTGTCTGGATGTCACTTCTTTGGGCAGTAGGAATTTTTATAAAATTTGACGTTTACTGCATGACTGGCTATGGATGTGAAGAAGTAGACACTCTCTTAAATGACAGGTCGGTTCATTTGTTGGTCGTTTCATTTGTTTGTTGCCTGCCAAGTGAAGTGGAGCAAAGTAAAAATGTGTGAAAATTCGCCACCATTTCATCATTTACTGTACAGAAGAAACAACCTTGTCATCCACAATAAAATATCACTTACATTTTATTGGGTCAGATAACCTCTGTCACACAGTCTCACCATGATGAGAGGTAGTCAAACCTTCCCATTTGTCCGTCCAGCTCTCCTCTTCTCCCCTGGTTCTCATCTTTTTATTTCCCCCACCCTTATCTGTGTCACCCTCTCTCCCCTCCTTTCTCTCCCCATCTGTGACTACCTCTTTCCCTCATCCTTTTCTGTCTCTATTCGTCTGTCCATCTCTCTGTCGTCTGTCTGTCTCTGTCTCTCTGTCTGTCTCTCTCTCTGTCTCTCTGTCTGTCTCTGTCTCTGTCTCTCTACCCCCTTCCCCTCTCACTCATAAACACTGTACGTCTACCATTCACATTTCGTTGCTCAAATTGCAGGGAGGTCATACCTTGCCAAGAATGCCCTGTTACTCCCAGAACTCCATGAAACACTACAGTCAGAAGACAGGGACTCCATCACCAGAGAAAATGTCCTTGGAGCATTACAAAAACTAAGTCTCAAGTAAGTGAAGGTTATCAGATTGTATATTAGACTGTGTACTTTACCATGGTAGTAAGGGCTTTTTGGGCATCTTTGATTACAAAAACTGAAGTATGCGAAATATTTTTCCACTGTTCAGTGGGACAGATGTGGATTCGATTTCTATGAATCAGAATCAGAAAAGGAGTTATACAGTACATGATGAAACCAGTTTGTCAGTGAAGGAGTTGTGCTTGCGTGCGTGTGTGTGTGTGTGTGTGTGTGTGTGTGTGTGTTGGGTGGGGTTGGTGATGAAGAAGGCCAGCCTCAAAAAAATGCTTAATATGTGAAATATTTGAACACAGTGATTAACCAGGAAGATAAGTTACATCATGCAGAGACGAACCAGCCTCTGACAGGGTCCAAATGGTCAATACACAGCATTGTGACCTGTGTGGTTACAAATCAGGAAGGACCAATTGACCCATAATAATTTGCAAAAACTTAGCCCTGAACTGGGTCCAAATGGTTAATATACATATATATTGACTATGAAGGTTTAATCAATACATCATGCAAAGACTTACACCTGAACTTGGTCCAAACTGTCAGTATACATATATATTGACCTGCGTGGTTGCAAATCAGGAAGGACTAACCAATAACATCATGCAAAGACTTACCCTTGAACTAGGTCCAAATGGTCAGTATACATATATATTGACCTGAGTGGTTGCAAATCAGGAAGGACTAACCAATAACATCATGCAAAGCCTTACCATTGAACTAGGTCGAAATGGTCAGTATACATACATATTGTCCTGTGTGTTTACAAATGAGGAAGGACTAACCAATAACATCATGCAAAGACTAACCCTTGAACTAGGTCCAAATGGTCAGTATACATACATATATTGACCTGCATGGTTGCAAATTAGGAAGGACTATGATCACCAGCCTCTTAGTAAGTCTAGATGATCTGTTAAACTTGACAAAACTGACTGAAATATTAAATCACTTGACGTTGTTGAATTTCAGACGTGCTCTGCAGACTCAGATGATAGAGGATGGTATCATACAGTGGTTGGTCAATGTCTTAGAAGACAGTGACGCTCTGTCTGACTACACTCTAGAGTATTCTGTAGCCTTACTTATGAACCTTTGTCTCAGGACGGCTGGTAAGTCACATGTTTTGCTTCCATTCAGTTAAATTGTTTTTTGACATGATCGTTGTTAGGACCAATGGATACCCCCTAACCATATGACAATATTTACAATTCTGCCCCCCCCTGCCATTTGGACAATGGACGCAGTATCAAAGAAAGATCTGAAGGATTGAGCTATCTATGAACTGCAAAATTCAGGATGTCAGCTGTCAATGTTGTAGTACTCTTGCTGTTGGCTTATCTTTGCATGATACACTTCAAATACATGAGCCTTCATTTTTCTATAGCATTCACTCATCTATGAATAAATTTGATATCTCTCTTGCCGGCAATACTGTTGAAAGCATTGAAAGGCATTGCGCCAAAAGTTGTAGACTGCCAATTTTTTCAGCAGGCTACTGATACAGAAATTGTGAAAATGATTTTGTTGAGACAACTGAATTTTGCAAAAATTTTGACAGAAGTTTTCTGCTGAAGTGGTATTTTGACCAAAGTTTCAGAGAACTAGATGTTGATGTTTGTGCTGTGTATGTCAACACAGCACCGCTTGGCTTGCCCAAAGAATTTGTGAGTCATCCAAAATCAAGTTTTCCTTTCTCACCAGATTGGTCCTATGTGAATGGCGCCCTCTACAGTGTGAAATCTCATGTCCCTATAATCATAAGTATCTTCTGTTTCATAGGAAAACTGAAATGCATTGAAGATGCAGCCCACATATTGAAGGTTTTGAGTGATCTGCTTGGCCATGAAAATGAAGAGGTGAGAGAAGAAAGATTTCAGCAAAAAAATTCAGATTCTCAAACTTTGTGAAATCTTTCAAGATTTGTATGTAATGTTGTTGTTCACCGATAATTTGCCTCCTGCATTTTACACATCGAGCTATCTGAAAGCAACAGTGGGATGGGTTGATGCTGATGTTTGTGATATGTATGTCAACACAGCACCGCTTGCCCAGAGAATTTGTGCGTCATCCAAAATCATGTTTTCCTGTTCTCACCAGATTCGTCCCTATGTGAATGGCGCCCTCTACAGTATACTGTCCATTCCATCCATCAGAGATGAGGCCAAGGCAATGGTAAGCATAGCTTTAATGTGTTCGAATCAAATTGATACCTGCTGCTTAGAAACGGATTGTAGTGAACCTGCTTTGTGTACAGGAGGAATAGAGATAGCAAAGATCTATGTAGATATTTAGTTTGGCCAGAATACAGTGCTTTCACTAATGCAGTTTGCATGTACATTTGTTTGTATATGGATCGGTGTATAGCGAAAAAATCGAATCAAAATGATCATTAGTGTAATATCAAATACATCTATCGATACAACCTGTTTAACCCCAATATCCAGTAAACAGGCCCACACTTACCATTGATATTATGATAACAATGGGTTTTGACCAAACCATGGTGGTAAAATGGGGGTTAACATTTATTGTCATGCTGTTTCTAGGGTCTAGAAGAGATTCTGAGATGTTTCCTGAAGGACAACAATCCAGACATGAGTCGGCAGATACAATTCATCATCAAACAACTCAACTCCAGTGAGTATAGAACTGTCTTGTGATTTCCTGATATACCCAACATGTGTCTTGGATCAAAAAGTGTTCCTCAGCATGTCTGCATGCAGTTAGTACAATAAAGAAAAGACAGACAGACATGTACAGAGAGAGATGGACAGAGTGATTGAATGAAAGTGATTGACAGGAGAGAGAGAGAGAGAGAGAGAGAGAGAGAGAGAGAGAGAGAGAAAGAGAGAGTAGAAAAAATAAAACAGTAACAAAATAAGTAACACAAAGCCCAAGTGAAAAGATCTACAGGAAATAATACCATTATTTTCTGTTTCAACTTTGTCTTTGTTAAACAGATGAAGTACCAGATGATGGCAATGAATCAGATGACGAAGAAGAGGATGATGATGAGGTAAATATAACCAGGGAGGTCAATATGTGTGAATATTGGTGTGTAAATACAATCAGGTCAATATCTGTTGATGTTAGTGTGTGATACAGTCAGGTAAATATATATGGATTATCAGGATATTGGTCGGTTATACAATCGGGTCAATATGTATGGATATTGGTCTGTAATACCATCAGGTCAATATGTATGGATATTGGCGTGCAATACATTGAATGAGGTCAATATGTGTGGATATTGGTGAAGTAAAGTCAAGTCAATAATGGAAAAAAAGTGAAGGTGAATATATAGAATCTATAAAATGCTAACTTATCTCTACTTGTATAATTTCTCATCGGCCAGAGTAATTATTCTGTTAAACTGAGTAAGTAAGTAGTATAGTGAGTATGACACATTGGAAGAGTAAGAAAAAGGAGAGCAAAATCATTAAAATGACAGAATTTTTGAACTTGCCCGAAATGTAGCCTTAACCCTTTCACCCCCAGTTCCCTGTATACAGGTCCAACTTTACCATAGAAAACAATGGATTTGGGACAAACCATGGTGGTGAAAGGGTTAAATCCGTTTTTACGTACCATGTTACATTACAATCTGTTTGCATATTTCATGCTAGGAAGAGCAAGATGCAATGGAAGCTGACCTTGACAAGGCAGAGGTCATCAAGCCAGAGCATGGTGAAATCACTGGAGAGAAACTACTTCAGTCAGAGTACCTTGGGGTGAGTACTCCCTTGGTGAATTTTGAAAATATTTCTGATTTTCTTTGCCACTGGATCTGATACAGGTTAGTATGGAGCTCAGTTAGGGGGAGGGGGATGTCAAATTCATATAATGTTGTGATGTGTTTTAGGTTGAAACTGGATTGCTACTCGGTATGATGCTGCTAAGTTTCAGTGGAAATTTTGTTCTCAGTGTTTGCATCAGGTTATGAATAAAATATTGAAAAGTTTGATTTTGTTATGATTGAAATTGGACATTCATGCTTTATTTGTCTCAACCAGCAGGTCAGTTTGTGTGAAAAGGATGAGATAAAACGTCTTGAAAACACCAGTTTGCCCCAACAAAAAGTTGGACCAAAATTTGTCGCACTATTTCTGGATACAATTGTTCTAAATTTTTGAAAATTATATGTTATGGTCTGAACAAAAAGTGAATTTTCTGCACAAAGAGAAATGATTTTGACTGTTTTGTTGGACATATCCTGACTGTAGGTAGGATTAAAGTTTGTTGTAAATCTGCACTGATCATTTGTTTTTAATATGTGTAAATTATAGGAAAGAACATGTTACATGTAGTAAAGTATACATTTTTGTTGGGCTACGACTTGTATTTTGATAAAGTATTGTGTTGTTATCATTGTTCATTGTGTTAAACATATTCCTCTATTTAAACTGATCTGTTGTTTGGTGTTAACCGATGGAAATATTGAATAATTTTATGTTATCATGTTTATGTCTTCAGCTACGTTCCTAACAAACCTGTTTTCCCATAGCTCCTTATGGTTCAGCCCATCGAACAATAGCACACAATAGGGTTAGGCTACTGTTGGGTGTATTTGTAGGGTTGTCAGGTTGAACAGGTGAGGGACAGACGATCTTAGGGCATTGTTAGGGGGGGTTGGGGCACCATTAATTCCTAACATAATATTGCTTGCAATCACATCATTGTAAAGGGCAATTCAGTACATTTTAAACATTCAGTGGAAGAGTTTCATTTGGATAGCATGATGAGGTACGAAAGGGCCACTGAGCACCCGTCTGTCTAGTTCCTATCAGCATGCCTGTATCGTTGATTTCAAAACTCATTCTCAAATTCAATTGTATTCGCCTGTTGGTGTACCTGGTTGGAAAAAAAAAACAAAATGAAATTTGGAGTGCATGTTTGTTCACTGCATGGCTGTCAATGTTGTTGTTTCTTCCAGATTACCCATCACAGTGCCAAACCCAAGAGAAATAAGGTATCCCCCAAATGATTGTAAAACGCACTCAATGCCATTTTTGCACTCTGTAATTGCTATTTTATAAACATCTATACCCCCTCTTCCTCTTCTTTCACCCATTGAACATTCTTATCACCATAAAACAAGATATAGATATATAATTTTATATGTATATTGGGTGAAGGTGTCCCTCTTAGTGTGTCAAGCCAGTTCTCTTTCTGTTTCCTATATCTTGTCCCCTATCTATGTTTCTGTCTTGTATTTCTACTCTTTGTGTGTTGTGTTATTCTTAAATCTTGATCTATTTGCCTTTTTGCCTCTCTGTGTGTAAAATCTTTTTTAAACATGACGACTAACAAGATTCCTTAAAATCTCAGAATTATTAACCACAGATATTCTTTACAGTATGTAAATTATGAATAAGCCAGTAGTCAATGCTGTTACATCATAGACCATTAAGTGTTCACGAGGGTCTATGATTGTATTGAATTTGACGTGTGTATAGAGAACTTGATATGTAAATATGTTTCACAGAAACCTATTAAAGTGATGCACAGTAAGTGAGGCTACCCACAATTCTCCATGATCCGTACACACGGAGATCACTCACAGAACTGAAGCAAATTTCTTCTGTACAGAGAACAGCTCAGTCCATATTTCAAAATTCTGGGACCATAGTTTTGATAATCATAATTCTCTAATTTCTCACTGTGAATAATGAGAAGATCAACCCCTTTTCCGCAGAGGAGATAGCAATTTTGTGATTTTGTCAACATAAATTTTTGACAGCCATACACAATATTTTCATTGAAACTAAGGGAATAAGTAGTATCTGTGTTGGCAAAAGAAAGGGCATTGATTTTTTTGAATGTTGGTAACAAAGGAAATTAACATGTCTGACAGGTGGTATGATGAGACCATCTTAGTTGCTGATAACTTTAACCATGACAAGTGTGCAATTTTTAGCACCTTCAAAAATCGAATTCTTATTCAATTAACTCCTGAATTTTAAACATGATCAATAATTTTGGAGCATAGTTTTAACCAATAATCCTTATATTAAATTCTAAGTTTCAAATTGTTCAGAAACTGATAAAATTGTAGAAGCCTTTATAGCAGATAATGTCTGAGCACACAAATCAAGGGGAATTGTGGGTAGTCTCACTTACTGTGTGATGTTTTGTTTGCTTTTCATGCCACAAAATGCATCGAAAATGTCAAGCATACTGATAAATCTGTTATATATAACTCAGAGAAGTTTGTGTCCTTGTATAAACAAATTTTAATAGCTATAATGGTAGCAGAATGCTAACTTATCTTTATAGATGTAATTAAATTATATGTAAGATGGATTTATTTATCTACACATGATGGGTAAAACTACAGTCTAAGGATTAAAAACAGGTAAAAACATTTCCTTATCAGTGTGTAAATGAAGTTCAAGGTGGAATAGGACAGGTGTGAAATTCTGATACTGCTGACCTCAAAACATGACCTCTGTTCTGTTGTGTACTTGCTTTGCAAACAGCATTTGGACACAGTATTGGACGAGCCTCTGAGGCGACCAGTGACGCCAAGTACTCGTAGAATGGCAGCTGACATCCCGCCAAGGTCAGTGAGAACGCCCCCTCTTTGTGTGATTAATGGGCCATTCGTGCCACTTTGATGTGGTGCAGTTTTCTATTATTGACAAAATAGAGGGGTGGATTGTTTTATAATGTATGATTTTCAATCCGCTATTATAGTAAAGTAAATGAAGGCAAAATATTTTATTGAACTGATTAAGAAAGGTTTAAGATTATTTTACAGTTTAATAGGTCTGAGATATATCATAATCTACCTAACATTGAGGTTGTATCACTCTAATGAGATGCACTTTTGAAAATACCAGTATAAACTTTTCAAATTATAATGGAGATATCTGCACCATTTCTTATTTCTGTCTGGTTCTCACATGAAAGCCATGCCCTATCAAATGATTTCATACCAGCTATGTATTAGAATACAAAGCTGAAACAAACCCATTCCAACACCAAGAAACTGACTTGTGTGTTTACTGTCCTGTCGTATTTTGAATGTCATTTTGTAAATTTTCATCTGAATATTCACACTTCTGATATTTTGCTTTCACACAGCCCCCTGCCAAGTAGTAGACCACTAAGTCAAGTGAATGGACAGGTAAGTTTTATTTGTTTTCTATTTCCCATTTAGTAACTGGCATTATCGATAGAATTTTATTTCTGATTTTCATGTATTGTCATAAAAATTGGATTTTCCAGGAACCAGGTAGTACGATAGAATTCTGATCCAGAATGTGATTCAGTAAAACTCTCATTGAGGGAGAACTCTGTTCTTTTACAAAATTCAGCAGTCTGGTCTCCCTTTCCTACCTTAATGGTTTGCTATAACCAATTGGGAACACTAAAGACCAGCCATACTCTAGGCTTTTGACGGGTACAGCTTTTGAAGATGTACGTTATATATGAAGAATACATTCTATATTCTGTAGGAATTCTAAGAAAAACTGAGTATGGTACATCTTGTCAGAACCTTATCAACCATAATGGTTTTGCAAAAACATTTTGCAAAACCATCTTTCATTTTGTATCAGAAGTATACATAGAAAATTTGTACAAAAATTTGTTCTGTAAATTTTACATGCATGCAAATTTTTAGACTCTTTTATGTTTAACCATTGGCCAGAGATAAGTGTAATGTATATTACCTTTCATACATTGAGAAAAGATGATGAAATCAGACTTCTACTAACTTCTTATAGGGTCATAAATGTTCCTTGATACTACCATAGCACTCAACTACCCTCCGCTTTCTATCACACAGATTTCCAGGCCAGTAACCAGAAGTGGTAGTCGTCCTGGGACACAGAACTCTAGACCTCGGTCAAGTGGCAGTCGTCCCAGCTCCCAGCAGTCCTTGCCACAATCTCCCTTACCACTTCCCATCAGTAAGTTCAAGGTCATGACTTTAACCTCATGGTTCCAGTCCAGTCAATAACTGTGTACCAAAATTGACAGAACTCAGTAACTCAGTTTACTAAAATTAACAGAACTCGTTAACTTGGTTTGCCAAAATTGGCAGGACTCTGTAACTCGGCTTACCAAAATCAATGGAACTCAGTAACTCGGTTCATGAAATCAACAGAACTCAGTTAATCAGTTTACCAATATTCCTCTTTGGTTGTAAACTATCCTTCAAGATTCATAAAACATGTGATCTTCTAGTTATTATCTCCTTATATCAGTTCTATCTCCTTATGTCAGTTTTGTGGCATTATTTCATTGTGTATTAGAAAAGCAAGGGTAACCAATAAACAGACAGGTAAAACAGAACAGATTTTACCCAGTGCCCATGCCCAGAAAACAAAATGGTAGAGTCTATGCAGGGACAGAATATCAACATTTATACAGACTTCTGCTATACAGGGAGTGTTGATTTGTGATAACTCTAGTCTCCTGGATCTTTCTAACTCTTCTGCTGATTCATCATTACTCCGCTGTCAGAGATACTGATATTATCATGTTTCTCTGTTTGTCCAGAAACTGACCCAGAGGCAGAGAGAATGCTGGCAGAGGCTACCGGTGTAAGTATCATTTGAGCATTTACACTGATATGTGTAGGAGCTCATCAGGATGTTGTTTCTTAGGCATTTTCTCACCTCTTAAAGGTGTTTTCTGCCAAGACGCTTTTGTGAAGAGTCCATTGTGCCTTTTGTTTCATCAGACCACGGTGCTAAATTCAACTTAAACATAGCAGACACTCTTTGCTTTCGAATCTTAAGTTTGCCTCTTTCGCACTCAAGTATTTATTCGAGAGGACTGATTTTTTCTCAGTCTTGGAATATGGAAATATAATGCACTGAATCTGAATTTATTGTCTTCATAATGTTACAGCATGGAAGAGCAGTTGCCGCGGCGATGGACAACCCCAATGTCAGACCCTCCAGTAAAGCTCTTCAGAATCTCAATGGAAGTGCTGCAGAGTAAGAAACTACTTTTTAAGTTAATCATTTTTGTATTTTTTTCTGAAAACTTAGGGGAGCTTCTCTGAGATGATCAATGTCATATCAGTATCATGATTTGGATAAAACTCCCTATGTCAGTGAGTACTATTTCCTTGTTACATTAACTTGTACCTTTCATTAATCTACTTTGAAATGATGAAAGTGGTATTTTTTCACACAGTCCAAGGGAGTACAGTATGGCATTTTCATCGCGACCTAGGCTACCACGCACTCCTGATGTGAGCGGCAACCGACCGAATAGCCGTGGAGGGCTGAAAACACCGCCACCACAACCACAACCTTCAAACCAACTCCCATTGTCAAGACCAAGTTCAGGCCGACAAAGTAAGTTTTGAAAAGATAAATTGTGGTTGGAATTTAGAAGGAATTTTTATAGGTTACCCGGTGACTGAAGAAACACTTGTGCTTCACAAATATATTGGTTGTGTTTAATGTCTACCAGTGACACATCCGTATACAACACTTCAAAAGATGGAGTCAGGTTAGCTCCAGATTCAGATTGGCATGATGATCTGCTTGGTGTGCAAAGATGCCTTGTGAAGGGTTTGAATATCAATCATGCATTCCAACTACACACACCCTGTGATGCTTTCATCAGTTTGTTTTGGTCCTGAGTCCATTTACACATCTACATCTGTGCATATGGAAATCTGATGCAAAAAACTGGGTATAATGGTAAGGTATTGGTGAAAATAAGCAGACAGCTCTGACTTTCATGTTCAAGGTCATTGGTTTCTACAGCGGTGATCCAATTCACATACCATTGATAAGTTCTTTTCATGTGTCTGTCATAGGCAGTCAGTTCATAAATGTTCCTGGGATCCCCAAATCATTTTAGTGGGGTAACCTCTGGTATATTTAAACAATTATCTCACTAGACAACAGGAGTCTCTGTAGTGTTCGCAAACCATTCAGCTAAGTCCCAAAACTTCAGCAAAAGTGCTTCAGCTGTTTGCCATAGATACATTTCTCACAGATTACATATTTGAAGACTGTACAATATGTCCAGGGCAGTCTGATAATGTTTTTTTGCGTTTCATCAATTTTCATTAATGCCAATATTGACCTGTCATCCTTGGCTCAGCCATGTTGACAGCACACTCCTAAAAGGGGACAAACAACACTGTTTGATTCCATTTTAACTTGACTTACTCTTCGAATAATTAATGATTTCTCTTCTGCCGAGGTGATTTGTTTTTTGAAAACGGATTATCTCATCAGATCTGGTTTAAGAGTGTATGTCATACAAAAAAACAAAAAAAACAACAACAACAATGACAACAACAACAACCCTCTAAAAATCAACAAATAAAAAAACAACTGAAATCAAAATCATACATGGATTCCCATTGTTTTACCTTCTCCAAGTCCAGTGTCTGAAATTCACTGAAGTTCTCTGTGTAGTTCAATGAAATAAAGCTACCTTTAACTCATCACGACTACTTGGGTCAAGATATTTCATAATACACATTGCAACATACATTTTCCATTCAGCATTCTTACAGTGAAAACCTATCGAAACCAAAACCCTGGATAAAGTCTGGTATCATCTCTGGCCATACCAGGCATTTTGTTGATAAGAGAAACATTGTTTCCGTATATGTTAGATGTATTTGGCTTTGACAGTGTTTTTACCATGTATTCTGCCCATTTCATACTAACTTTCATCAACATTGCACGGCTGACTTGCAGTGTGTTTGCAAGGTTATATCTGATGGTCGATTGTCACTATTCACAGCAACTTAGGGAGTTTATTTATATTGTTCAATTATTACTGTAAGATTCTGCCAACCAATTAGGTAAGAGCTTCCAAATGGCTGCAAGTTGGCCCACATTGCATGCACCCAGCCTTGCAATGATAAAATTTGCCAGCTTCTTTGAAATAACAGTATACTGTCTCTGCAACTAACTGTGTACTGTGCAGAACATTCAAACTTGGCATCCAACTTCCAAGTCTTTTTAGACATAATGTAGAAACTAAATTTAAGTCTGCCAGAGTTGTGATTGTTTTAAGTAGTATGTTAGCTATATGATATATATTTACCCATGAGTGCATACTTGTGCAATTCTTCAGTTTTCATTGATAATCACCAATCATGCTCAGAAAATAGAGTTTATAATTTTATTTCAGCTTTGTGTCAGGTGTACCTAATTGACTGAACTTCTGCAGGTTCATCTACGATGAAGCATGTCTATGTTTGGTGACCTGCTGTGGCCTTGTAGGTCATAGGTCATCAATTGTGTTCTTTTCAATTGTTGAATAATTAGTTTATCATTGCCACAAAATGAGCAAATTAAAATTTCATTTTTGGATAGAAGTATAAAGAAAAAAGGAAAGAAAGAAAGAAAGAAAGCATTGTGTTAAAATAAATTTCATGCATGTGACCCAACATATTAACCCTATCCATCCCCTTGGCTTACTTCCTTACTTGCATATCCTAGGTTATATCAGTGACACTGACGTGACGCTGCCACCAATAGGAAGTAGCAGCCCGTCTAATGCTAACAGTAGACTGACCACACCCCTCAGTAAGTTTCCTATCCCCACCCTCTCCCCCTCCAACCAAGTCACCTGTTTGACATCATCAAGAGCTAATGAGGACAAGGGAGCTTGATTCAGATGTTATTCAGATTCAAGGCTAATCAAGATTTTTTACATTTTCAACGGAAATGCACCATTTTTACATTGTATTCACAAGTTAATGTAGTTTGGAAAAGAAGCAAAGAAGTAATAAACATAGATAACAAAGAAATATTTTTTCAACAAAATTGAACTATCAAAATTGCTCATTTTAACAGAAATTTAAGATTTTCATGTACTCAGGAATAGTTTGGAAAAAAACACAAACTAACAATAGACACTGATAGGAAATATTTTTCAACATAGTTGAATAGCGCTGTTCACACATTATGTCAATGTTCTCTCATTAATATGCAAAAATAAATATTTGTCTGCAAATTTACATTTGTGAAATTATGCTTTCATTAACAACAAAAACACAATATAGGCAACTGCTGATGTTATAATGAGCACTAAAAGACATATAAATGGCCTAGACAACAACAACCATGCATGCAATGCAGACAATATTTGCCAACATTTCAAGTAGCAGAGTTCAATGTACAGTGCGAATGCAGCTATATTTAGTAACAAACCAGTTTCTGCAAACAGCACTATCGTCCAATGTGCCTTCTTATCAAGGCATTTCCGGATATGTTTGAAAACTGATACAAAATAGTGTGTTCTTGACAAAGTGCAAAGTTTCTGTTTCAGAATTCATGGAACAAAAATCAGTCCTCAGTGTTGTTGAACAGATCTGTGGATAGTGTCAATCCTTTACTTTCATCTCTGTAAAGTGCAGGTTTTTGTCACATGCTTAACCTTCAAGTACATGTGTCAAATTGGCTTCAATTCAACATAATCAGGGATGGATGGCAGAAAGTTTTGAAGTGCCGTTGAACTTATTTGCTCTTTTTGATGACAAATGTGACTTCCCTGTGACATAAACCCACAATATCCTATCACGGTGTGTTTTTAACCCACAGCATTTTCATTAACTGTGTGAGCTCTGTGTGTGCCACCATTCTAACACCTAACAAGCTTTGCTGTTGTGGAATGCGGTTCTCTCACTCACAGAAAATAACTCAAGCTTTGTGTGATGTATTATTGCAATTAGTTGCTTTTCAGGCTAACATTTTCAACAATGTAGAGCCACAGTGTTCATTCATAATGGTCATATGTCCTTCATATATTCTACACAAACACTTCCACAGCTTACCGGAGGGCAGTAGTTTTATTGCTTTTCAGTTTGTTTTCTCTAATATAGAAGTTAATTCCTCAACAATGACACCATAACCTGCAAATTCACAGCACTGATACTGGACACTTCAAATGTCTGTAAGACAGTTAGCAAGAAACTATTCTTAAGATTAATAGCAATATCAATCGAACAACATCTTTTTAGCTCATATTTGGTTTTATATATAAATACCAAAAAGAGCTTATATGATGAGTCTAAGTGGCGTCTGTATGTCTGTATATTTGTGGGTATGTGCGCATGTATGTCCGTCACACACAAAGGCTCCCATACCGCCAAAGCTACCGTCTCAGTATTTGGTGTACAGGTAGATGTAGGGGTTGAGATGTGAATTTGTTCAAATGAACACATCAGTGTCAAAAATGTGCAAATGAGGTAAGAAAAAGCGAAATTCTGAAACAGGCTTGAAACAGGCTTACTCCACTGACTTGAGTCATTTCCTGTCATTGTCATTGAGCTGTTACATATTAACAGACCTGCTCAAACCATATGCAGTAGAGGGGAGGAAGACCGTCAGTAGAGGGGAGGAAGACCTGTGGTCAAACTAAGGGGGCTAGCTGCCTTTCTGCTATGCATGTTGCTAAAGTTGACCTCCAGTACCTAAAGTTTCAGACCTTAATTACTTTTGTCATTCCTGTTTTTCTGGTTTAAATATTGCTTGATGTTTTTCTGGTTGTACTGTGCAGAAAATCATTGTCATAACATCAACGTAGAATTTTCCTGCACTGAACAGATAGAAACAACATTTATTGTTGATCTTTGGTACCCATACTGGTATGTACCAATTCTGATCAAATTTGAGCGACACCGTATAATTGCGGTATTTTTTGAAAATGACATTGTTCGATCCATTGATAGATTTGTTTCAAGCATGTTACATTGCGGTAGCAATTGTGTGAAACTGTTTTTACTCAGATACCATGCATGTGGTACATGTACTTCAAAAGTTTACTAGTTTTTTGACATGCTCTGTGTACCAGCTGTATCTATCATGTGTGGTCTATCGCAGTGCCTTAAAACACATTCACAAAAAGATGAAGATAATTCCAATGTTTTGTTCTTGCATTCAAATAATAGCTATTATGTAGATACTGAGACTGTACATGTCTTTCCATTTAGCTGGCTTATTGGTAAAATTATAGTCACCTGTTCCAATTTTGCCACAGTTACCATGGAAAGAGAAAATCTAACCAATCACAGATTTTAAGCGGGTGGCCGCTTTTTAAAAACAGCGCCCTCAAACGGGCATTTTGAATACCAAGGAATGCCCCTTTTACCATATATAGGCATATTTAGATTACAGGTGACTGTATACCTTTAAGTTAGATGAAATATAAATGTTTTCCCCATATTGAAGCCTAATTAATTATTAGGTGATGAAACAGTAGGCTGTCCCTGATTGTCCTCATGGAGTAAAAGTGGTTTTGTTAGGTATCTATTGAAGAATCAACTGATATACGTCATTACATTGCCGGTATTTCATAAAGTGAACTTTTCAGGAGAGTTTTTGTCAAAACTATGCAAGTGTGATGTCATAAAGACACAGAATTGAAATAAAAGTGACATTGCAACATCGATGATGATTGTGGTGTTGTGTACGACACTGTGTCAATCATGATTCAGGCTCACCGCAGAAGCCCTATAAGATTACACCTGATTGGTCAGCTTTTATCATTTGTCCAGTGTGATTGGTGGGTTCCACAACTTGCCCCTTTTGATGAGTCAGTTTGCATGTATGTTACAAATGCACTGTGATATTTAGTACACATACTGTCAGACTTTATACACACTGGATTAGGCCATGTGTTGTGATAAGTTATAGAATTGGTATAGTTTTGGTCTATGTGGTTTGCAGTTCCTATGTGTCATCACTTGATTGAAGTGCTGTCTGAAATATTTCTGAAATTAACAGTGCAGTGAGATATCTGCTATCTTTGAGGTCTTTCCGACGTAAAAAGATCATCACTGATGTATTTGTAGTGCTGTGTAATATAACATACCTTAACCCTTTGAGTGCTGTATTTTTTCCCACCAAAATTTTGTGCAACATCTCACCAATTTTTATGAACTTTTCTGTAATTTTTTTGATAATTTTGGACCAAAAAACACAACATTTCATTGGCCACAGTTTTTTATCAAAATTTTGGCAAAAATCTGACAAAAATTGACTGAGGTATATTATATAAGGGCAACGAAAATTGACTTTGATGCTCAAAAGGTTAATATACTGTGAAATAATACTACTTTCCTTCTTGATGAACATGTGAAGTGATACAAAGAAGATAGCAAACAAAATCTTGTGAAAGTGCCCTACATCCAGTTAGTCTCAAAGAAAATCAGAAAATAGATAATGAAATTTTGATACTAAAAACATCTCTTGCTCGATTTGAATTTTCAAGGTGATATGGCAGCTGGTAGTAAGTATTCAAAGTAAGTAGCTACATTGTAGCAAGTTGTGATAAAGCACTGATTGGCTACAAAGGTTGAAACTTTGTATCCAGCTATTCTGTGCACTTTGCCTGTTCAATCCCCTCTCCTTCCCAAACCTTGTAATGACCCTCACTGGATAAACAGCATGGAGGGAAAAGTCATGGTGAATGAGAAAGTTCAAGGGCATGTGCACTTGTCACCTGTGCATGCTAGGTATATGATATGAGCTGTTTGCCTAATCAGGCTGTAAATTAGTGTATGTATCCCACTGTCAAACTGTCAACATATCCTGGAGTATAAACACCAGTGCAGCAATGTTTATGTAGGAAATGGATTAATTCATTGTAAATTACATTCGCATGTTTTTTCACAGTTTTCACTCAATCCTTTACAACCATACATGTCATGGCATAGTATGATGCCATCGCCCACTGTTGTTGCAGGTGCTCTTCCACACGCCAATGAGTGGTGGCGCTCCAACAAGGTTTACACCTACTGCCATGAGTTAACAAAATTTGATGAATACTATGTTCTGTATGATAGACAGGATATGTGAATTGTTGAACAAGATGACACTGCTTGGTTTGTAAATCCTTAATAATTTTTTGAGTTTTGTATGACATGATTTGGAGAAATATGATGTAACTTGGTCTTCTGATCTGACAACATACCACAAAGTGCCATGAGATGGCAATCTGCATGTTCTTAAGCTATGCAATATCACTCATGGCGTTGGTGCAAGCCTTGTGTAAGCTTCTCTGCTGATTGGAGTGTAGTGCGTGTCTGATTACCTCCTCATTTCACACAAGATCATGCTTTTTACATGTGCTGTAATTCATTGGTCTGTGATCATTGTTTATATGTTGCACCAGGTGTATGTTTCATGCATCTTGTACCTGGTGTTCCTGTACTGTTCTGGGGGAATTCATTTAAGTGTTGTTGGCATATTGATGCATTGTCTCACTCTCTTTCTGTTCGTTAGCTGTGTTTAATTTTACTTTTTCTGATATGTTGGCCTTCATTGGTCAATTTTGGTTCACCACAGCCAATCAGCCCACTAATTTTAGGTATTCAGTTAGTATTGATGTGCTCGAACCATTGAGGGCGCTCTGATACCAAAAATGTGGCTGACATGACAAAACAATGCACAGCTGGCATATGTGAGAAAGTTTTGTTTATACAAAAGAGCTGATGGCAGAGAGGAACATGCTCCTATATCGAGCATAGAAATTGACAACTTTAAGAATAAAATATCTTCACTACTTATATGGGTAATGTATATGTTCAAACCCAACGGACAGTGGATATTATCATGCCAGATCATGCAATGAATTATAATTTTGAAATGTGGTGAGAAAACATAGCAGATTGGATAAATATTATCAGGAATATATCTGTGAGATTATGCGGAATTGTTCATAGTTACCCCCCTTTTTTGGGGGGGCAAATTTTTAATAAAAGCTAACAGTGTGTATTGACTGATATTTTCAGGTAGCTCTTCAAAGATGGGTGAGGATAGCCGACCAGCCAGCCATGGATCTCAGCGTCCAACCAGTCGAGGCAATATCAGTCAGACAGGGAGTCGACCGAGCAGCGAGCACGGTTCACGACCGCCGTCTGCAGGCAGCAGAAAGTCAGCCAAGTCTCAAGCTGGGTCCAGGAAGGGCTCTTCAAAAGCAGTTACCATTCAGTAGTTTTGTAATTCTTCATCTTCTGTATTTTTTTCCGCCATAATTTTGTAAACCAACGCCCCTACTAGGTAGGGAGTGGACCACACCAGACATGTCAAAAGTAAAATGAATGCGCTGTGATACCGTGAATCGGTATTACACTGTATAATTTATGCATTTATGCACCCATTTTCTCTGAAATGCAACACAATTTACTCAAAAAATTTGGAATGAACTGTTGCCAAAGTGCAACACTAGTGGTTTCAAATTTTTTTCTGTAGCTTTTAAGTTATTCTGTAAACTTTATGTGAATTTGAGCATAAACATTCATATTATTTTCAACTATACGCACGTTTGACATTTGTAAAATTGAGATGCAGCCTACCCAAATCCTTGATCACTGAAAATGTATAAATTTGAATAAATTAGTGGGAGGTCAAAGTTCAAAGCAGGGATACAGCAACTCCAAGTTCACATTGTGACATTTATTACTTAAAATATCATTTTCCACATATATGATTTGTGTTGCTGTTGTTTTATTTACAGAAATCTTCATAAAGTATTATACATGTAAATATAAAGAATTATTACAAATTCTAGTGGGTTTAAGTTGTTGATATTAGTGGGATGGAGGAGAAACAACAGGAATTTCAAATCTCATGAACAGATGGACCTTGCATATTCATCCTTCCACCCTCAGTTCCAAATTGACTGGTCCTGCAGTGCTATTGAAAACAGTTGGGTTAAACCATGCGAAGGGGTGAAACATTCAAATTAAATTTTTTGGTATGCAATGGAGTTTTGCATGGAAAAGAAACGTTTATGTTAAAACTGGTGTTTGCACTATGATTTTTGGTCATATTTGTTATGCAAATGTGTCAATGGAGAGATATTGTACTGTGCACATCTAAAGTATTTCCATGTCTTAACAAACATAACATTTTGTCTCTGTACAGCGTTTTGCTAGTTTTGTTGTCATCGTACACTAACATTTATTGTAGAGCAATTATGTATGAGCTGTATATATAAATGTTTTTTTGGTGATTTTTGTAGAAAAAGAAAATTCTTGCACCTTAAATTTTTCTTCACTACTTCAACCTTTGCACCCTGCTCCAATGAAACTCTGAATATGTCATAGGTCAAAAGGGGTGGGTGGGTCAGAGTTCAAAGGGTCACCCGTCAATTCATTCTTCATTAGTACTATAATTCATGAAATACTTAAAGGCCTTGAGCAGGGAAATATTTTATAAGGATGTTTTTCGAGTAGTTTTTCCTTAATTCTGCATATGAAATCTTGTTTCTCATCACATGTATATTGCAGATATCTGTAAGTTTTTAAAAAAATAAGAAAAAGAGACATGTTACAAGCACATACCTTGTTTCTGTTATGACCTGTAAAAAACATTAGATTCTGGAGAACGTTGAATGTAAAATATTTGCCAAAGGAGTAAAGTATTCTCATTTATTTACAAAATGATGTCTCTGGATTTCAAGAAATGACTTCTGAACATCCCTATTTATGCCCCCACGATTGGTTGGCCCCAATTGTTCTCAGCAATTTGGGTCAATCCATACAAAAGGTTAGGGGAAAGTAGGGTTGAATCAGATTATTTGGTCGCTTTTGACTTCTTTTCTTCACACCAAGGCCAGGCTAATGAAAATTCATTCCTTGACCCGTTCCAATCAAAATATAAATTGTTTCAACACCTGTGCATTAAAATCTCTAGGTTGTGTTCCTTTGAGTGTGAGGTTTCAAGTACTTAAACCCCCATTAGCTGTAACTGCGGATGTCTTTGCAAGTATTTTTGTCATGTCCAGTTCAGCTTATCAACACAGCCTGTAAGTGTGTACCAGGTATATTCAATGTCATTATTAATATCTCAATAACAGTATTGGCTAGGATTTGTATTTATTTGTCAACAATGGCACTGCATCCTGTACGCAATTCATCGTGTTGTTGTCTTGGCAAGGCTAATAGTTGATATTTTAACATTCTTTAGGGAAAAGAGAAGAAAATGAACACCTCATAATGTAACAGAAATAATGAAATGTTATCAAAAGTTGCAGCTATAGCGCTGTTCACAGTTACAGGTTTATTACTAAATATAGATGTACACGTGCGACATCAGACACTGCAGCTTGAAATGCGGACAAATTTTATCAATGTCGCATGCATGGCTGTTTATTTAGCTTGTACTCCGAGTCCTGAATAGGTCTTGTAGTATACTAGCAGTCGCCTACAGAGATGTATTTTCTTCATTCTTGCATGCGCAATTTTCAAAAGCGTGATCTAAAAATGAAGACAAATATTTATTTTTTGCATATTGATGAGAGAACAGACGTCAACTGTGAATAGGGCTGTTCACAATTGACACTTTGACCTAGATTGGTTGACCTAATATGTCAAATAATGCAGTACTTGAGATAATATAAAAAAAAGATATAAAAGTTCATGAAACTTTTGAAAGGAAGTGTAATACTATTGTCTTCATTTTTGATGATGAAAATATTTTTAGCCTGGCCATTCTGTGAACTTATATAAATAAATTTGTATAATACATTCTCTATCACTGCAGCTGTATCTGTCTCAGTCATGTTGCTTTGTGTTCTGTATGTATGCCCCTATTTTATTTATTTATTTATTTATTTTATTTATTTATTCAGCTTTGACATAAAGTCAGGATGAGTCGCACAGGTGACTAACACCTATAAAAAAGCAACCCTCCACAAAAGCACACATTTAACAAGTTACACATACAAAATTAAAAACAGAAAAGACAAACGCAGAATATAACAATAATAAAAATATACAAAAAATTTCAAAACAGAACAAAACAAAACAGAGAAATTAACAGAGACGGCAATTTTTACAGTGGCACTTTCCCACCCAAGTACAAGTGTTATCAGGATAAAATTTATTGTTAAACAGACTCGTGTAATGTTTTAATAAAATAGACTTGTATGACCTAACACTTGTTGAAGATTTGCCATGAAAGGGCATAACACTACACGAGTAAAAAGCTCTGTTAATGGAGGGTTTGCCCATACATTTTAACCCTTTGAGTGCTGTTATTTTTTCCCTCCAAAATTTAAGTGCAACATTTTACCAATTTTTATGAATTTTTCTGCAATTTTTTGGATAATTTTGGATCTAATGGACATCACATCTCGTTGGCTGAAGCTTTTTATCAAAATTTTAGCAGGAATCTGAACAAAAATTGACTGAGGTATATTTTATAAAGGTGATGAACATTGACTTTGGCGTTCAAATGGTTAGTATTGAGGTTATTTGATATTCCATTGTCCCTTGATAGAGGGAGTTGTTTTTTTTCAAAGTTTAGCTGACACAGATAGCAACAAGAGGAGAGCTCAAAACATTGAGTGATGTGTGATATCAAGTGAACAACATGCACCTTGTGTTTTATTGAGTTGAGGGGCAAGGTTATGATAATATTGGCCACATCGGACTCTGCGAGGCGTCTGCCGGAAACCGAGTTATTATCTTATAAGTGGCTACCAATTTCACAGGTGAGACCATATACACAAACAGAGCTTGAACCAGAAAAGGGGCAACAGAGAAATCCATTGAGATGTGACAAGAAATTTCATTCCAGCATTCTGTATACTGCTGTATATAGGCAGGGTGCTCTTTTTACCATTCAGTGGAAGTGTTTGTAATGTTTGGTATAAGCTTCATTCATGAACTCTTGATTTGGTTACATGCAGTTATGGCATGTAAAATGTGAAATTTTCTCTGAATTATGCAAAAATGTTACTCATAACATTGTGGTTGTGAGACCATGTCTGTTTGGTTGACTGTTCTGAAAAACGACACTCTTTGATAATTTTTTATGTATTTTCTTGCAAGATACCTGGCCAACAACTTCCAGGATTAAACACCCTTGATGATGGGCTTCTATGTCTATTTTAATATACCCAAACACCATCCAATTTCGGATGAGCCATACACTGAAACTGGACGATGCAATTCATGCCTGGTATGATGCATGTGATACAATTCTGGGCTGTTCCAAAATGATGAAACACCCCAAGCTGGAACTGATCACCTTGTAAACATAAAGTTTGGCCTTATGGTGTTTTCAAACAATTTTACAGGGGGAAAGTACTCAAGGTCAAGGTCAGAACTACCACATAGTTGGTTTTGTCCCATGACTTGTTTCAAATACAATACAAGGGCAAGATCATGGTCGACATGTTTGTTTTTTTCGCCCAGTGTTGCACTATACTAATTTCACTCGGGCCGAATCTTCTTGTCTTCTTGTCATGTCACACAAGTTTCAGGGCTGTGTGTATTTCTTTAAGGTAGTATGTGCCTCGAAAGTGAAAGACTTAACCTTTTACTCAAAATTTCCTCAAGGAATCTTTCAACCATTCTCTTTCAAAATCAAGAATAAAAATCGGGGGTTACTGTGCAAACTTTGGTATTGAGAAACAAATCACCTAAGATTTACAGTAGACCCTCGAAAAAAACTCGAGGGTCTATGGATTTACAAATATTTGAAATTCAAAATATTTTGATTTTCGAAAAACTAAGATGGTGAAAAGTTTTCTTAATATTTAAATTTTTAATCTTGACAGTTAGTAAACAGATGAAAAATTTATAAAAATGAAAACAAAAACGGACTAGCTGGTTCATGAGAATATTTGCATGATTTCAGTGAGGGGAATGATAACCAAGTGACTATGCCAGGATACTTCATCCGCCTTTGTGTGCTTGCTACCCTGTATTTATCACCAAAATAACATCCATGGAGGCTCATTCAAGATCAACAATACTGGTTTATTTAAGTTATTACTCATAATACTTCAAATTTCAGCTGTTGGAGTATATCTGTCAAAAGCAAACATAACTTAAAGCCGTAAAAGCTGTGAATTTATGCATTATTTTCATGATTTTATTTTCAAGCCAAAGTTCAACTTGGTTTGTGTAAATATGCTAACTGAAGGACGTGCATGTATATCGCTGCTCGCTGATTTAACACGTTTTAACCACAGGGTGTTGTCTAAATGTCCGTCCCCAGGGGTGGGTAGGTGTTGCGTTGTATCGCTAATAAAGATATATTCTACCAACCTTTGGTGTTTCGGTCTTAACTTAGCACTGCCCTTGACAATCTTGCGTATACGTTTTATCAACATGCTGCGTCTATTATCTGATGAGTTTGAGTGCCTAATTAGCCAAAGTAATCAAGGGTAAATTACTAATCTGTGGACGCTCTCACCAGATTATCACCGGATTAAATTTGACAAAATCAATAACGAACGCACCCTTGCTGGTGCGTTCGTTATTGACTTTGTCAAATTTAATCCGGTGATAATCTGGTGAGAGCGTCCACAGATTAGTAATTTACCCTTGATTACTTTGGCTAATTAGGCACTCAAACTCATCAGATAATAGACGCAGCATGTTGATAAAACGTATACGCAAGATTGTCAAGGGCAGTGCTAAGTTAAGACCGAAACACCAAAGGTTGGTAGAATATATCTTTATTAGCGATACAACGAAACACCTACCCACCCCTGGGGACGGACATTTAGACAACACCCTGTGGTTTTAACAGGTTAAATAATAAACGTTTGCCACACTCATAAAATAGCACCCCCACGGAAAAGTACAAAAAAGCAGTATTTTGTGAACATACACATCGTGATCATCCAAGAAGCAAGCATGATGTCATTAACTTGACCGCACAAATCACGATGGCCGACATTTTGTGGTCGTAATCTTCATTTTCTCTATCATGTGATTATCTTTTGAAAATGGTGGGAAATCGAAAATGATCTTAAAACTTTTGACTTAACATGCCACTTTCGACACTTATGAACGTGTTGTACACTTTTTCAGTCTTTAATGGGTCTTATCCAGAGAAAACTCTTGGAAAACTGAGGATATTTTGAGATCTGTGTATTACACATTCGCAGCTATTGGGGCTTTAATTGGTCAAGGTCTTAAATTTTTGTTTGCCTTCCTGTAAATATTTTTTTTATTTATTTCATCTATCTCGCTATCTGCCACCATATGTTCCCAAATGAAACAGACTTTTCCATTGCTACATGCTGTAAAGACAGTGAAAGGGATGCTGGCCACACATTTGTAGAGGTGAAATCCTCAAATTTTTTTTCATGCACAACCATACTGAATACTATACCCACGATTCTCTACCCGGTTTTAGACAAATTAAATGAAACCATCTCGAAAATGAATTAATGGTCATGACCATTAATTCATTTTTACTATGGTTTCATGTATTGTGTCTAAAACCAGGGTCGAATATATGCATGGTCACCCTTTCATTCAGTATCTTTCAACATGTCAAATAAAATAAGTAGTATCTTGTGGCATCAAACAAAATTCATGAAAAATGGCTGACTTTGTCCCTTTAACTGTAAATCTGATTAAAAGTATAATTATCTGTTACATGAATATCTTGCCTTGGCAACTCTAATATACAGCCTTGTCTTCTTGCAAATAGAGCTCACTGTGGGCAATGAACAATTTCTATTACTTACATACATGTATTAGAGATGTAGCAAGTTTTGTCAGGGAAAACAATTAGTAGTTTACAGTGGACTATCATGAGAAGTGACATAATACTTTTAGGTGAAATTCTAATATCGTAATTGTTGTCTACATCTGAACTTTGAAGCACCCTATTTGAATCAAGTAGATTTGTATCCATTGTCAAACACTTATAACTGCACAGATTTAGTTTAGTATTGTAAAAAAATTATATTTAGTTTTCTCATAGACTCCAATGTACTGTGAATCAACATTTTGGTGAAATTCCAAAATCAAATTTCTTATACACATATGCACTTGTAACCACCACCCTATTCTAATCAAGTACTATTATGTCAATTATCCAAAGTATGGCAAGTTTTACATTGGAAAAATAATAATTCAAAGTTTTGCCATAGACTCCCATGTACAGTGGATGAACATTTTCGGTGAAATTCAAAAGTCAAATTTCTTGTACACATATATAAGAGTTGTAACCACCCTATTCCAATCAAGTACATGTAACAAACATCTATGAATGCACAGATATTGCTGGTTTTACATTGAACAAATATTATTTATAGTTTTCTCACAGACTACCACGTTTAGGGACTGGTCAGTTTCTTCGGCCGGGGGTGGGGGGGTGGGGGCGGTGGATTCATGGGGGGGGTCACCCTGTTTTTGACTTTGGTGATAGGGGGGGTCACCATGTTTTTGAATGCCCAATAGGGGGGGTCAGTGTGTTTTTGAATTTTGACACAGGCTCATCATTGCCTAAAATGCATCGTGTCAGCCTCAAATTTCATCATTCAGTTGCATTTTTCGGCGCGCCCTTCGGGCGCGTAACTTTAATAATCAGACATATTTTTCAGCACGCCCAACTTTAACATATCAGGCATACATATATCAGAGATATCTGTATGTTCAATATTTTTCAGCATGCTCTTCGAGCGCATTACTTTAATATATCAAACATTTTTCAGTACGCCCTTCCTGTGCATGACTTTAATATACAAGATATATATATCAGAGATATCTGGACGTTTCATATTTTTCTCCACGCCCTTCGTCGCCATACTTTAATAATATATATGCCAGAGATATCTTGATGTTTGCTAAGTGAAAGTGTACCGTTATGAAATCTGCATTTCATATGATAAGCAAGACAAATTCCTGATACTTTTCTGTTCTCTCTATGAGAATTCAGTATGAGAAAGCAACATGCACAAATATTTCACAATATATATTTGATACAGTGACTTATTTTAGAGATAGAAAAATGACAAGATATCTTTCGTTCTCATTGATGCAACTGTTTTCCTTTGTGTCTCAGGTTTTCTGTAGAATAATGCTTTTTTATGACCAAAATAACAGTTAAAAAGGCAGTTTTTGTCATTATTAGCTGTGCTTTTATGGTTTTAATGTTACAAGAAAAGGTCATCTCAGACACTGCACACGTCAGATTTGGCTAAAATGCCTCTCTATGGCTCCTCAGGAGATTTAATTGGATGGCTGGCAAGTCTTAACACCCATCAAAATTTTTGATTTACTGCTTTTTCCTCTTTGATATTAATGATTGACATCCATTTCTGTACAACAGTTCAGGACATCTGGTTAAGCATAGAAAGTGTGAAATACATTCACAGCTCATTCAAAATGTACTGTATTCAAACTTTAAGATTGACATTTTGAAATTTCTATCTTACAACTGACATGTCAACAATTTCTTTAAAACACAGAATGACTGTTAAAATATAAATGTATGTAAAAATATAATATATATATTTATATATAATTTATGACCACCTTTTGTTTTACAGTTGTTGCGTGTGGGGGGGGGGGTCACCCTGTTTTCGAAATTTGGAATGGGGGGGGGGTCACCCTGTCTTCAATTTTGAATAGGGGGGGGGGTCAGCCACTTTTTGACGTCGGCAAAAAATAATCCACCGGCCCCCCCAGGCCAAAGAAACTGACCAGTCCCTTAGTGAATTGACATTATTGATGAAATCCAAAAATCAAATTTCTTGAACACTTAATTATGCACTGTTTACCTGTCACTTCAGGCAAAGTACATTTACATGAATTATCACACACATAATAATATAAATGTAGAGATAACTTGTCTTTATGGGAAAAATGTTAATAGTTTGCCCAATAGCCTCCAATGTATTATGATTTGATATTTTAGGACAAAAGCGCTATATTGGCCACATTTGCCTTCTAATAGTTGTGCAAAACATGGTGACACTCCCAAAAGGGCATGCATGAAATTTCATAATCTTCAAAAATGCTGGTGCAAAAAAATTGCTAACCATTTCTGTCCAATCCCTTTGGAGGGATTTCATTATTATAGCAAGTCAGAAGGGGGATTTGAATGCATTGTGAGTTTGTTTGGGGTGTATTTGAACTTTTTTTATTCTATCCTCCCCTCTCCAGAGGTGTTTGTGAATGAGCTTTACTCAAGCAATCTGGGAGTGTCATGAAATTTTTTCATCTTACATGTAAAAGTGAGGCGGGGTCATCAATTTTTTGGTGCAATGGATGGGGGGTTACTTATTTTGAAAAGTCACAGGAAAAATTTGCCGGCCAAACCCCGGCCATAGTAAATGAACGCTCCCTTATATCCGCTTTATGAACCTGTGCTAAAAACGGGCTCCCTCATCGGTAGCTATGTTATCGCTTCGCGCGATAGGCTGACAAAAGACACCCACCCTGCTGCACGTATTGACGTGCGCTACATAAATTTCTTTGGTTTCCACGTTCGTGTAGGGACCAAACTTCAAAAATAATCCTCAAAATGATTCAGCTCATCTTTGTAGAGAAGGATGTCCGTGTTAAATTATCACGAATACAGGCCGGGTGCACTAAACTGCAGGACAAATTCACAAAAGTAAACCACTATGTTATGTCGCAAACGCAATACGTGACTCGTCTGGAAACTGTAACGCGAACAAAGCCGCCAACAAGGGACAAAAAGTCCTGTGTTTATAATAATTTTCCAGGGAGATACCCTCTTGATAAATAGCAGTTCTCCTGGTGTGTAGTAATAGGTCCAAGAAAGGAAAAATGCGTAATTCCACTGTGTTTCTATTCCAACGAAATTCTTGACTGGAAAAGTTGTCAAGCAGACAGTGTACTGGTGGTGGTCGGAGATTATGGGGGTTCATGATACACATGTACCATTATGATTACGTATACCACGCGATGCTAGTATCCGCATTTGGCATCACAGGTTTTGACTTTTGTTTTGTCGTGGAGGTCTCGCTGCTACCTCCATGATCTTGAAGACTGACTGATATTCACGCGAAAATCCTCACACATTTGCGGAGTCCTAGACAGCAAGCGGGTAGCTCGGGCAAAATTGTGTAGCGTCGCATACATGTCAGCTCAGAGATCATACGATATCATTATCCGAAAAAAAGCAAGGTGGGGCACACTACCACATAAACAATCATGTGATATTTCCCACATTGCAATGCGCACGGTGACGTCACCGCCGAGAGAGGGAAGCTGAATTTTACTACAACCTACTAGGACAATGATGGTCTGTAGCTGACCTGGGAATTTCAACGAAATACTCTCAATACGGATCTATATTTTTGAAGTGTTATTGCTTCAAGATGCCGCGAGAGACAAGGCACCTCTGGGTTGGAAATCTACCTGAAAACATCCGCGAGGAAAAAATTGTGGAACATTTTAAGCGGTGAGTGCTGCTTGCTGCATGCTCGACATACAGTTGTGGGAGTTTTCGCCATATTTTTTGAAGGCGACACACAACCTTGTACATCATTGGTATTGAACGGCAAATTGTCGCATTCTGGGGATGCTTATCGCCACGAAATGACAGGTTTTTATGGCTCATGCCGTGGTAGAAACAACCCGCAACGTTGATAGCCGGGGAAGAACGGCAGTTCCGTGATCGCGGGAATATTAGATTGTCATTTTGACGACGGCCAGCACGAAGTACCGTCTGCGTGGCTAGCACGCTATAAAATCTGTGCCGCTCAAAAATGCATAACTTCTGGTTCGAGAGGTAATAAACGACAAGCAATGCCTACAATCGCCTCACTGGTGTATTAACTCCGACGAGCGAAGTGTTATAATTTCTTTCAGAAAAAAATCTGCATCAGCGAAAAGAAACGGTTGTGTTTCTGTTGTAGTACTATGTAGTGTATTCAAATCAGACGCGTTATCAAGATGCGATGGCATATGTAGCCGGACCGCCAAAATTAGGTTTGATTCTTTGCGTGATAGACAGACAAGACATCACTCCGTCGCTCACATTTTCAGTGTTTTAGGGTGGGCGTAAAATCCCTTGTTCTGACTCTCTGATCGCGCGTGCGGTCAGAAACAATCGTTGTCGTTACTTTGTATTCTTGACATATTATCTATTCTCAAACAAATGAGTAAGTTTGAATATTATATTTCTCTAGCTATGCTGTTGACTCAAAAATATACCTGTCGTTGGCGCATTAGAGGGGTTCACATTTCTCTAGGCTGTAGCCAGTGCACTAGTGATCAACAGCAATATGGAAAATGATAAAATTACATGCACCTGCCCTGAAATATTTAATTGGGATCAGGAAGGTGTGTGGATGATCAGACAAGTTCATGACTGATTACCTGTCCAGTGCGTGCAGGAATTAACTCTGTAGTTGCTAGTCAGTTATATTTCCAGTGACGTCTTATACTTATCAGATGTTTGTTTTTTGCCAATTTTTGACTGCCTTTCAAGTAATTTGTGACTGAAGTAAATTATGTGGTAGTTTATCAACCGTTGTCTTTATTTATTTTTTTGCTGTGCAGATATGGACGCATTGAAAGTGTAAAGATTTTACCCAAACGTGCATCGGATGGAACGTTGTCAGCATTTGTGGATTTTGTAGATATAAAATGTGCAACAATTGCTCACGAATCTGTCAATAAAATTGGTGATCGTGAATTGAGGACAGACTACAATGAACCTGAAAGGACGCCTGGTACAGTTGTACATATACATGAACGAGAGGATTCGCCATCGTCGCACTTGTCCATGATGAGCTCGAGGGATTTCGGTACTACCTACGGTCGCCAGTCGCGTTATGTCAGGGAAGGGTAAGTTTTTATTAAAAAAAATGGGTAGGTTTGTCTGTTTTAGTTACAGTGTGATACAATGTCTGCACACAGCGCTGCATGAAGTGCTTCGTTTTGTGTGGTGCTTACGTCCCAACCACCAATGCAGTGGGATATATCCGCATATTGCTAGTCTCTGTCATGGATAAATGCTCAGCCAGTGCCCACAGCGAGTATCTCTCCTCTGGTGAATAGCCTACTACCACAATTCGTCGGTCCATGGGGATAATTATATTCCAGCCATCAGTCCCCGGCAGCTGATCGGTCTTCTGTCCATGCACCACTGAGGAATAGTATTAACCAGTGATACCGAGGTCTTCAGTGGACATTAAGCATCCTGTTACCAGCAGTCGTTCAGGATAAAATATAGCCTGGTCTCCATCAAGCCACCTGGAAATGTACTCCAGACTCGTCCCCAGCCAGCAACAGGGAAATGTATTCCAGCATCATCCCTAGCAAGCTGTTGGGAAAGTATATTCCTGTCTCATCTACCAAGCAAACCAATGGGAAATACTCCTGCTTCATCCCAAACCATTGATGAGTAGAGAAAAAACACTCAGTCCAGCTTCATGCCCAGCTGACTAAATGTGAAATTACTCAAAACTTGCTCCATGGTCAGCAGTGCTGAACCTTCCTCATCCATCTCTCTGCCCCAGTCCAGTGGGAATATGTTATTGACGTCATCATCACCATTATCATTATCATCATCATCATTATCATTATGGCAGCCAACCCCAGGAGTTGATCATATATTACTATGTATGGGGAGAAGTCATCGTTACGATGGCCAGAGTAGTTGTTGATTCGGTAATGACTGCTCTCCTGGAGGGAAATCTTAATTTTACTGACTGCCTCGTCAAATGACTTGGATATATTATGACTTGATTTGAACTCATTACTTCCCTGGGATGATATCCTGGAGATTGGATAGTGTTCAGTGACATTGTAAAATCATTATACCAAAAAATTAGAAATCTCAAACACTAAAGCACAGCATGGGACTCGGATATATTGAACTTATGATTCTGGAAAATCGTGAATAGGTACCAGATGGCAGTCTGACCGAGCATGAAAAAAAAGGATTTGATTTTATTCAAGAAAACCAGTTCCATGTCAAGGACAGGTCCGGTGAGGGATCATGTTCCATTGTAAACCCGCAGATTCTGTAGCAGAACATTTTGTTCGTCAGGTCTTGGAATATGTTCCAGTAACTTTTAGAAGACCTGATACTTGCATTACCTTTTCATTACCTGGCATCAAGATTTCATAAAAAACATGGACAGGTATCTTTTTTGGAAGGAACACTGTCAGATCTTTTCCGCTCAGATTGACATTTGGCATTGTAATGTTTTGACCAGTGGAAATTGTATGGATACAGCAACCAGTACAGAAACATTAACATTGCTGCGGCTGTAGCTTGCCAAATTAAGGAGTCTTCTAGTATACAGCTCTCAGGTGAAAAATGATCATGACATCATCTGCTGCACAAAATAGCGGACATGAAAGTTAATGGCGTAATTCTTGTGACGTGCCGCGAGGATGTACCACAAAATTGACACTGACTTTAATTCGTGCGTGGACACGTGGAATAGCCATTTTAAAGTGGAATCTGATAGCCGTATCCAAGACAACAGCCCAAGATGAAAAAAATACATGAGTTGAAACCAAGACTGAAGCCTTGTTTGGATTTCTATACTAGCAGTAGACATAAGTGGTACTGGATAAGTGAGACAATTCTGCAGACACTGGATAAATACCTCCGCGCGCGCCAACATTATCAGGAGCCGTGGACTTACTCAAATATCTATGCAATTATTCTCTGGGATTTTCACATTTGCAGAATTCTGTCCCGGGGTACCCCTTTCTCTCCCTGGATATACCTAATTTTCCATGTGTTTTGTTCAACTCGAATGGGTTCTCTAATAAAAATGTATTGTTAATTGTTGGCTTATTGCTCATACCCCTGGATTTGATTTATACCAGGAGTATAAGAAACAAGCCATTGAAAGGTTGGTATTCTATTCATTGTGTTGTGTGACAATTCAGTTGTAAGCCAGTTTCTCACTAACAACATCACTTTTGGCAATTTTTTTTAAATTTGAGAAATACTAACAGCATGTGAAGCAAATATATACAGTATGTCAAAAAATACATAACTCTTGCAATGAAATGATATCAAGGCTGGTTTCTAGTATTGCCACAATATCAATGTTTGCAAAAACGTTAATGATTCAACGATTTATTTCCACTGTTCATGTCTGTGTATTATCTAACCAGTTGGATATTTGTCTCATTTTGTAGGTTTTGTGAGATCAAACAAATACAGCATTTTGTTGCCATGCCAATATGCCTAAAGTATAAGTAAAATAAAGGGGGAAAATGAGGCAAAATTACCTTCCAAAATGCCTTTTAATCATTAACGCCTTCCATCTTGGGTCAGCATGTAGAATATTAAACAGCAAATTAAAATTTTATGTAGCATCGCCTAATGTATAGCCAAATAACCAAATTTTAGAAAGTTTAACATGCATTCCCGGTAGGATTCAACAAAAATCAGGAACACTCTTCCAGCAAATAATATATAATAAAACTGCAGAAAGCCCATTAAATCATAGAATTATCAGCACAGCTAAACAGAGTAAACAATGGCTGCAAAGGGAATGCAAACCAATTAGATTATTAATATAAAAAATGTATTAACTCTAAACCATGCAAGGTAATAAAACTGAGTGTAGATATTGCAATTTTCATCTCTTAGAGTCAGCATTCAGAATTGAAGTTCGAGCCTAGGTGACGAAACTCTCATGTCATAATTTAGTCTGTAGGAGAACGTGATAAATAGGAAATTGTATCTAATGCATATTGGATTTTAAGCATCGTTTTACAAGAAAAAAAGTTTCAAAAACAGAGGATGTTATATCCACAGTGATAAATGAAATCAGAAATCCATGTACAGTACATGGTAATATTCTCCTAAGATAGACTGAATAAATTAAATAACGACTTTAAAACATAAGCATAGTTGCTAGCGTTCAGATAAGGATGAAATGCATCAAATTATCAGTTAGACCTTTGTCGTTGGAAATTGATTGATGTGTGCTCAGCATTTATAACCTTATAAATTTTCAGTGAATAACTTGCCATATGCTATATTACTTCCTAAAACAATGCACTATTATGTAAGCAGATTTATTGTAAAGTGAACTGTAGGGCCTTTGTGACATCTCCTCGATGTTTTCTAAATCTTTTTTTTTGATATGAGTAAAGAATTTGAGCAAGTACTTGGTTTGTAGCCTTTTACATTGCTAGACTCATATTGTGAAAATTGCTGCTGTCAGTCAAATTTGTCCGAAGTAGCATTATCTCATCTGAATTTTAAAACAGCCTTCTGTTCCCAGACAGACAGACAGACAGAAAATAGAACAGACAGCTTCAGAACCGTAATCAAATAATATTCAAATTGCGTTTGTCAGGAATAGTCATGTCATTAATCTCCTGAACAATGTTTTCAAATTTTGATTGAATTCATTTCATGTCATGACAGACATAAAGGAAATAATTTTTAGACGCACAAAAAAAAATATTGAATAGACGTGGGTCCCATGATGGGGACAGTGTTTGAAAAATACCCTGCAATGAGGCCTGCCAAGTGCATTGAAAATGTCAAAGCATCAGATGAATAATGGATCAAAGCTAGACAGGCTCGTAATTGATAGCGCTGACCCAACCCCATTGAAAAACCCAATAAGTCAACTCCTTTCGGCCAGCAGCTGTGCCCCAATGTAAATTAAAATTCTTTCAGGTCAGGATGCATTATATTTAGTTGAGGTATTCTTTATTTGATTCTTGATTTTCCGCGGTTGTTTTGTGTGACATGCTTTTATGTTAATAAGATGAATGGATGCATATGCCAGAGAACCCGGAGCATGTTGATGACAGATTGAGAAAAGATTTATTCTGGAAAAGGAAAAGTGCTTTTCATTTATATCTGTGTTGATGTGATTGCAGGTATCCCGATGAACGGAATTATGAACATGGTGGATATGCTTACGACAGGAGTATGTATGAAAGACACTACGAACATGCAGCCTCCGCTGCGGCTTATTATGATAATGAAGACATTGCTGCAATGTACTATCCCTCCCATTCCCGGCGAAAAACCTACTCGCGGGCGACAGCGTATGCCCAGCAGAAAAGGCAGTCAGCGACATACATTCCTGGATATAAGTACAGTAGTAAATATGAACACAGGAGGAGAGGTGGAGACTCCCAAAACGCTGACCTACCCAGGGGACAGTTGAAACATAAAAAGATTCGTAAGAAACCACCTTCTCATGGACAGGCTGGATCTCGCTCAGGATCACGATCGCGGTCGCATTCGCCATCGCTGTCGCGGTCACGGTCTCAGTCCAAGTCGCGATCACGGTCAGGGTCCAGGAGCTCTGGAGTTTCCAGAAGCCGGTCAAGGAGTAGTCAAAGCAGTGACTCTGGAAGCAGTAGGAGTAATAGCAGAGATAGCGGGTCACACAGATCTCGTAGGTACGTATCGTGATATTTCCACCGCTACTGTGATGTCAATTAAAATAATGTTATTAGCTGCCGACATTCCTCACATGTTAAGTCCAGCACTGCAGTTTGAAACAGAAAGATGAATCAAAATTCCATGCGTTGCAGACTAGACAGCAGCCAATACGGCAGCCAATACACATTTGCAAAACAAAAAATCACAGCAAATACAATGTATACCAAAAATCTTCCTGTCTGAATAGTTGGAAAGAGTTTCTATTTTTACGTCACAAATTATGTGTGTACCAAAAGTAAATAACAACACAAAATTTTCATCAGATTGCTCATTTGGGATTGTGGTTGTCTCTTGTCTTTTACAGCCAGAGCAGTAGAGCTAGCAGTAAGGAAAGTCGAAATACTGAGAGTACAATTATCAGCAACTGCAGCAGGAAGTCTGTAGCCCTGTGTGTGAAGAATCTACCCACAAGATCAACAGGTAGGATTCTGTTCCACATTCCCCCACCCCTTAAAGGTAAACCTTGCTCCCAAAAATTATCACAAGAAGTCATCTATCGAATGTCAGAGTAGTTGTTTCTGGTATAAGTGTGAAATTTGGAGCTGGAACCACCTCAGTCAGAGCATGCCCCATTTCATTGCATGCTAGTGTTGCATTTTCTGTTTGCAGATATTGACGGGCAAAAATGCCGCAATTAATCTCTCCTATCAACTCTGGAAATAGTTCACTTTGAAGCATATGTTCTGTAGATCTATTTGTAACCATCAACTTTGTCGAATAATTGGGCCAATGTTGCGGACAATTTAGAACTCCATATGGAGCTGTTTTTAGTAATATTTTGGGATCTACATGTTTGAAAATGTTATAACTGATATTGAGAGTTCACCATCATTGCAAAGATGAAAGTAGTCTATCCGGTGAACTAAATAAAGTTAACCAGCACTCATTTATTTGTTTTGTTTGTACGTACTCTGAACTCACCAATCTTCAATACTGTGTGATGTTTTGCAAATTGTTTTCGATCCAACCGAACACAGTGTTTCCTTGTCTGTTATTGCGAGTGCAGCTTTAGAAGTGATCAGACATCATTGGTTTAATAAGCTGGGTCATTTGCAGTGGTCAACAAGTTGTTATTAAATTTTTCACACTTGTAAAAGATGAGAGAGAGAGGCCATCCCTGTGACAGTGGGAAATCCAATCTCACAGCGGAAATTGGAATCCAATTTGTCTTTGTGCAGCGCTTGAATTTCACACCTGCTTGAACTCATGTTGAGATTGTTCGATTGATTAAGGTTAAAGGGCACAGTAAAGGGGCCATTGTTTTACCTCGTTACCTAATGATTCTGCTGTATGCAAATCATGCTGAATTTAGACTGTGTGGGTTTATGAAAGTAGAGAAAGGTCGTATCCATTAGCAACTGACAAATGTAAGAGTGTGGTCTGTTCAAAGACTGCTTACATGGCAGGAAATTAATTTGCCCACAACAAATGTTATAACTGTGTAAAAGCATGATGTACTTAGCAAAATCTATGCTCATTCGTGAATGTGAAAAAATGAACGATTAGTTTCTGTGTTGATAAGGCGGCCAGATCCTGTGAAAACACTGGCAAAAATGTTAAGGAAATTTTATTGTCGTAGGTTGCTGAATATTGGATCGTATATTATAGCAATAAAATGTTTGCTGGATACAAAGGTGCTCAGTTTGGATAAGTACTTGGAACCACCAACTCTGACTCATGATTGCAAACCAGCACCTTTTGTGTATGTGGGTAGTGAACATCTTATGTAATAGTATTTGTGTCAATTTTATGAATTTCCAAATCAGAATTTACATTGTTGCTACACTTTTTGTACTACATCAGGGCTGTTCTGCATAGTACCGTTTTATCTCCATTTGCCCCATATGGTCATGTCAGGCAGAATATGTCTGTATACTCTGTCCATGACAGCTTTCAGGGGAATTTCTCATCTTTCATAAGAGTATGCTTCTAAAATATTTGCTTCCTGTTGATGTCCTTTTGAATAATTTTAATCAACAGGAGATTTTTAAGACGTATTTTGACATGAGTAAAACTGAAAGAATTGGCTGACATTGTTACGGCAACATGTATAAAGTAGCTTATCGTCAGCTGAATAATAAATTAAGATGGTAATTTCTTGTCTCCCAACACCCCCTTTGTTGCTGGTACCAAGTCAAACTTTCTCCAATACTAGTAACAATACAGTGACGGTTAGGCGTTAATCGGGTTCCTTTACACGCACTAGCATGAATTCAAAAACAGTGCCTGTTTGTGTGGCATGCTTTTTGATTTGCTGCAGGCCGTATTATCGGTGCTCAGTGGTGAGACTATTTGCTGTAATTTTAAAACAATGGCCAGCATTTTCAATCCTGTCCAAAATTCCGTGAGGAATTTAAATCCATGAAGACTGAAATTTCTGTGAGGTCTTTCAGACAGCATTGTAAATGACAGGGTGTAAAATACTTAAGTCTTGCTGTAAGGGCTGGCTTTTTTGGCGTGTCTTCCATATTTACAAAAGATTTCGTATTTTGCTGAGATAAACAAGCAAGTTCAGACATGTTTGTTGTGTGGAACAGAATCTGATGGTAAATTCACTCTGCCTGTTTTAATATCAGCAGCCTTAAAAAAATGTGGTGCCAAAGTGCGCCAGCTATTCTTTCAGGCCAAGTAGCATTGAAAATACTCCATATAAGGCCATCCAGAAACAGACCAGTCATTTTGTTTCTCAAAAACACCAGACTCATGAAATCCAAATTGCCAGCCAGACAGCAGAATTCGAATTCCGACTCCAGCTTTCAGTAACTTGATATAAGCAAAATAATATTGTGCATATATTTTCTTGATATCTAAAATTCTACTAGTTTCTTTTGATGTTGTTCTCTGAAGTGGTGCTGTGCAGTTTATACATTCTATTTAGATTAAGTGATAATCTATGAGTTACATATGTATTACAATGTCCTGTGTAAGGCGGCATCAAATGTTAAAGTTCCCTTCCAATTTTGAAGATTTCGCATGGATTATGTCAATTGTTTGCTCTCTGTTTTTCTGAAAGATTTATGAATTTAATCTAAAAAATTTGAACTTGATTAAGTTCAAAATATGTACAGTGTACTGGCTTTGATCAAATCTGATTATTTTACGTAATTTGACCGAATGAAAAAGGGCAGAAAACTGAATTATATTTGGATAAAATGGATGGTGTAGGTAAAGTTGGACCAGCATATTGCTACATTCTTTATTTGAAAAGGATGGTCAGCAGTGTGGACCAAAATTTTTCAAACACGTCTAGTATGTCATGCGCTCACTGGGATTTGCATGTAGACTTGTTTATACTGTTTGCCCTGCCTCTTGGAAGGGCAAAGGTCACCTGGAATTAAAAATAGAAGTATGTACATGTAATCTGGAACAAACAGGCCCCGGCCCAAGGTTTGAACTGACCGGGGAAGTTTGTGAGTCAGGCAACCGTGTACTGGAAACTTCCCACAAGAGCTGCCAGCCTTTGAGACTTTGATAACGAACAAACATGAAACATGAAACCCATAGCGACTCTTGAGTAGGTATGAATATTTACGATTGTATTGACAGAACAGTAAAAGATGTTGTTTCTGTTTATGTGTTAGTCATCGAAAATGGCCAATGAAAATAGACAGATATGAAATGTACATGTATCCGTGGTCCTCTCATAAAATGTGTGATAAAGCACAGTTTATTTCAACCAGACAGTTTATGAGGGTGATTTTCATAAAACCGGGCAAGTTTATACTGACAGGAATCTTTTTGAACTTGGAAAGATTATGACATGCTCTGATGGTCATCATTTAATTATGCATTGTGAATGAATTCATTCATGCTTAGCAACCGTCCAATCTCCTTGATTAAAATTTTTTTTTCAAACTTATCGTTCTGCCCTACTTACTATGTAGATACACCCATGCACACAGAATTCGATAACAAAATACTTTAATTTTGTCTCTCTTTCTCATTATTAGTACACATTCTGTTAAGAGGAGGCCTGTAGTTTCATTGCCTTACCACTTCCCCACAGTATGCTATACATATAAACCTATGCCTTCCGGTTAGAGAAACACCCAGTGATAAATTTCCCGTGTAATTGCCGCTTTGTCTCTTTGGAAAGCACACAGTACCTTCAACTTTGCCCGACAGACACCGTGGAATGTGGGAGAAAATCACGGCGGTTGATAATCAGTGCCGATTGAAGGCAGTTTGTATGCAAATTAACGCTGGCCCTGCTGCAACAACTGCCTTCACCGGTAATCAAGCCAACCAAACCTTTCTGTCAACAAAATGTCAATCATGATTATTGAACAGACCTTAAAAAAACAGTCTGTGTACCATCGCATGTTTGCGGGAGTTGTCTTTCCTCCAGGCATGTGATGCCCTATCAGCTGTGCCACTTCAGGGTCACAGAAGGTGCTATAAACAGTAGAGTTGATTTTGCCACTCCTATTTAAAGCTGCCTAATGACTGTTTAATGCAGTGCTGGTGTGTTTAGGCTTTCCGTTTTGGCGACTTTTTGTCTGTTGTTGTGCTGCTGTAAAATTCCAAATGTGGGTGTTTTGTTTCTCTTGCATGGCATGGTTTAGTTGAGTAGGTGGATGTCCAATGGTTTGCTGTGTGTATTTCTGCAGAAACTATATGTTAAAAAAAGACTAATTTCCTGAAAGGGTTATCACTGTTTTGCAGCCAAGCCGGTGTCATTTCCACTGACATTACAACAAATTGCTATTTTCCTGCTCAAAGGCCAAAATACACTTTTGACAGCAACGAGGTCATACCAACCATGATTGCAATTTGATTAGCACAACCTTTCCACCCCATTTACTATACGCAGGCCCGCACTAAACAGTTGTAAACAATGGATTTGGGCCACACCATGATGGCGAAGGGGTTGAATGAGCAGTATTTTCTGTATATTATTTCTAAGGTCTGCTTTTATCTGAACTGCTTTCCTACAGTCTGTCATGCCACCCATTTAAAAAATTCAGGCATGCCAGTTGCAACAGATCTCTGCTGGTTGTACAGTCGGCCTCAGTTTTCGTACTGACGTCATTATCAGCTGAATCTACAACACTCATTTCAAAATAGCATTCTGATATCGAAAACTCGGAAAGTTACACATGCTCTCTTTCCTTTTATAAGGATCATACAATTGCAATGAAAACATATGGGCACATCATACTGTATGCTGTATTTAGAACCTAAAGAATAAAGCCATTGTAACCCTTGTATGACTGCTTATTCTGATCTCATTGCAATACGCCATATGAACAGCTCAAAATTAATACAAAAAATTATTGAAAATATGAGGAACTGACTTTCTAATTGCGCGTACAGTTATAAAATGAATATTTTAACGGCTTAGTAAGAACACTCAAAAAAACATTTTGACTTAGATATTGCGTTAATTGCGCTGGTCATGTAAAAGATAGTATGAGGCAGTACCTAGAAGCGAATTTATAATTCTGTGATATGACCCCTTACCATAAAGCAATCAACAGTGTTGTTTCTATTGCCGAATTGTTGGCAGATCTTCAAGTATCGTTGTTTGATGTTACATGCTGGACATGATCAATAGGTCACTACTGTGTCAAAATGAATTTCAAGCCGGGAATAAAATGCACATCTCTGACTCATAACAAATTTTATGTGTGTGCCAGACAGTACCAGCTGTGACGACATTCATTGCAAAGAGCTATGTATAGTGTAGGAGGAGAAAGCTGTAGACATCTTGTCAAAGGATTTCGGATTATGGAAAAAAAATCGGTCAAATCTCTATGAAAAATTCTGGTTTGCATTTTATACCATGATGAGAATAAAATCAGTTAGAACAGAAGTCTTGGTTTCAAACTGTAAATGATATACGACTGTATTTATATCCCTGACTGACTCTTCAAAAAGGAAACAGAGAAATTCCCATTTTAGAAAACTGGAAAGATCATCTGAGCAACGGATATGTTGATTTTCGGCACCAGAGTTTCACTCCGGAGGGCAGCCATCTAAAATTTCAAGCTGTCAGGAAAATGTCACAGCCTGTAAGTAACCCGATATGCTAAAATGCCAAGAAGAAATACGGCATCAGCAAACAGCCCACTTCCACGTTTTTAGCAGTTGGCGGGAGTCTATCATTTCAATCTATTGTTTTCTTGTAAAGGGAGACTGGTTCTAACCAGTTTATAGAAATTCATCAGTGTGCGTTTATTTGGCTGGCAACATTCATGGGCCCATTGTGATACCATGAATTCAAATTCCGTAGTCGTCAGACTTTGTTCACGCATGAGAAATACACATTTGTGTTTCACAAGGTCAGTTTAGTCTGCTTTCATGTGCACAGACCAAACTACCTATGTATTATGCTTGGGTCTTTTCTTCATTTCTGGGCTTGTGTTTTGGCAGTTTTCCCAAGTCTCTGCCTATAGTCGTCGTCACAATGTGTGTCCTTGTTTAATACATCCTGGCTGTCTGTACGTGTATGTTAATTGTTGTGGAATGAGCTCGTCTGACGCAGCTGTTCCAATGCATTAGTTGTCTCGGACAGCGTTCCTTTATGTCTGTAGCCGGTGACAGACACCATGTAAAAAGGCCTTCGCTGATATTCTTGGTCCAGGAAAGGAAATAATTTTAATACCGTCGAGAAACAATTCCGCGGGAACTATGCGTGGTGTTTACTTTGAAGCAATGTAAACCAGGTCATTTTCACTCTAATGAAAATCAGTGAAGTGTTGAAACACAGAGCTGTGGTGGAAGTCTGGTTTTGTGGAAACTGAAATGAATGAGGCACCATATGTACGGTAGACGTCTCATCTAATGATTTGAAAATGTTACCATCTAGCTGAAATCTCAGCGAGTCAAGCATGTTACAGCTTCTCTTTCTGTTACTCAATGTAAAATAAAAACAAGATGTTTGCTCTGTATTTTCATTGGGAATTCTAACTCCATGTTTGGCTACAAAATTGCTGTCTGTCCCCAGGGTCAGGTCACGACACCACCATGACACCCCCAGACTTGTAATAAACAACAAAGTAATAAACTCAGGCATGTGTCTAAGTGGTCCTTCCTCCACAGGCTTCTGAAAATTCCAGAGATGGTACTGAGTAGGAATTTTCTTTTTGGACTTGATATGTACCTTGTAAATGAAATGGGGTTGTTGGCACAGTGCCACAGCGCACCACAGCGCACTATGTTTAGAGAGCAAGTTCTAGTGCGAGTTAGGAGTCAATCTGTAGCATGCGTGGCCCTGAAAGCTAAGAAAGTGTCATGTAGTGCATAGTTTGTGCATAACATACTAAGTTCTAGCCAATGGCACCACCGCAATACCAATATATGATTTCATTTGACCGGCTTTCATCTTTGACCAACTCATTAGGCAAGCAAGGCAAACAAATAAACCTATATAAATTATTGCTGGCCTTATTTGTGTGATTATTATTCTTAATTGTCAGAGGAAAAAATATGAAAGGAAAACAATTTTCTCTAGTGATGTTTCAATGGTTCCCATGGGATTCAGAAATGGAACGTTTTTACCAAAGTAGGCAGTGTTGCAGTGTAGCCCTAATATCTGTATATGTGAAGGTCAATTGTATGTGTTGACCAGACAAGAAACAAAATTTTTCTTGTGTGTGTAGCTTTTCATAGTGATATGTACTGTGTATCTTGGGGAGAGAGGCAGTGTTTGCTATCCTGAAAGACCACACCCAGTGTGTGTGTGTACACGTTCAGACAGAACAACCAAACACCCAACATCATTGATAGGAAACAAAGATAACACACCGTTGTTAGCACATCCCAGTGCCAGGCAGTTGGTGGTGTTGACACACTTGCCACTCAAACACAAAGAGCGTCAACACCATTCTTGTTCATCCAACCACGCTATTTAAAATTGTCATACTGTACACTGACGGGGCAGAAAAACCAACAGAGTGAATGCATAAATGCACACATGCCATATAAAATTTGGTGCTTTCTTGATAGAATGCGGTTTCCCAGTAATTTTACATGCCCTGTCCATGCGTAAAGTGCCAATTATGAACACCTTTCAGTGCTGCGTTTCGTGTTTCCAGCTCCTGCTGCACTGTGCAATCATGGCGCTAAAAAAAGGGCAGTGTGGGATCGTGATGTGAAACTGAAAACTTGCGACTCCTGCAGCTTACTCAGGCTATTTCCCTGCCCTCACAAGATCAACAGGATATGGTTTATCAAACAGTTCCTCCTTCAAAAAAAAATCATCGATGCTACAGTTTTAGCGACTTTTTATTTGCATGTTATACAAAATACGTGTACAAGGCAACAGAAGCATGTTTTTGAAAGAAATCATTATGGCTGGAGAAAGCATATTGAAGTTTCATTAATTGGTTAGGAATCATCCTGATAATTAGTCCCCACGGACACCGTCCAGGGGGACTTATAGGTTTGGTCATGTCCGTGCGTGCGTCCGTGCGTGCGTGCGTGCGTGCGTGCGTGCGTGTGTGCGTGCGTCCGTCCGTTCACACAGATATCTCAGAGATGCAAGAAGCGATTTCATTCAAACTTGGTACAAGGATTACTTCATATGTCATACAGATGCACGTCGATTTGTTTTGGGATACGATCCAATATGGCCGCCAGGCGGCCATTTTATTACGATTTTTTCATGTACAGAGCCATAACTCAGACATGTTTCAACCAATTTTATTCAAAGTTGGTACAAGGACATTGACCAATGTCATAGATATGCACGTCAATTTGTTTTGTGATACGATCCAATATGGCCGCCAGGCGGCCATTTTATTACGATTTTTTCATGTACAGAGCCATAACTCAGACATGTTTCAACCATTTTATTTAAAGTTGGTACAAGGACATTGACCAATGTCATAGATATGCACGTCAATTTGTTTTGTGATACGATCCAATATGGCTGCCAGGCGGCCATTTTATTACGATTTTTTCATATACAGAGGCATAACTCAGGCATATCTCAACCGATTTTATTCAAAGTTGGTACAAGGACATTGACCAATGTCATAGATATGCACGTCAATTTGTTTTGTGATATGATCCAATATGGCCGCCAGGCGGCCATTTTATTACAATTTTTTCATATACAGAGGCATAACTCAGGCATATCTCAACCGATTTTATTCAAAGTTGGTACAAGGACATTGACCAATGTCATAGATATGCACGTCAATTTGTTTTGTGATACGATCCAATATGGCTGCTGTGTGGCCATTTTGTTACGATTTTTTCATATACAGAGGCATAACTCAGGCATATCTCAACCGATTTTATTCAAAGTTGGTACAAGGACATTGACCTACCGGTATGTCATACATATGCTTGTCAATTTGTTTCACGTCATGTAGCCATAACATGTCAATTATTGAAGTTTCGTAAGTAGGCTGATATGTCAAGAAATATGTACTGCATCAAATTCATGAAACTTTATACAGATGTTAACCGATGATTAGCTCACATTGCTTTAACATTGAAAAAGACATTTATCAGTGTCATTTTAATTAATTTGTAATTGCATAAGTAATGAACTTTCCTAATTAGGGTGATATAGCCACAAATTAATACAACGTCAAATGTGATGAAACTTGATACAGATGTTGATCTCATAGTGTTGTAAATACTGCATCAAACTTTATGAAATATGGTACCAGTGATAATCTGTTAAGTGTTAGAATTGTATGCAAAAATGTTTTGCAACATCCTGTTGATTAATTCCTAGTTGACTCATTTTATGAACTTTAGGATGGTTGCCTACATTGGTTTTATGTTTTCATCACCATGGAACTCATTCTTGGCCATTGAGCGCCATCTGTATCAAAGTATTTTTATCACAGACCTAATTAATGAAGAGGACTCTATCCTCTCTGAGGACATGTAATCAAAGTACCCATTATTAACAAGTGGGGACTGTGTCATCAACGATGACTTGTTGAAATGTAGATTTGTTCTTGATTCTACCCCCAGTGGAAGCATAATGGTCAAGTGTCTCCAGTACCAGAACTTTTGGTTACACCAGCTCTATGTTCATAATGTTGGAAAGGGATGAAATTGACATAAAATGTGTGGTGATGTGTAGTGTTGCCAGTGGGTGTTGTTTTGACATCTGCTGCATCCCTTCCAGTAGTCAGACCTCTCGCTGTTACACTATAGTAAATCCCTATTGTTTTCATGAAAGTGGGTGGACCTGTCTACAAGGAAATGGGGGTGGAAAGGTTGAAGTTGTTGGCTACTGATGACAGTACTTTAATTTGTAAAAGAGACGGTCGTTGCGTGCACGAGGCTGACAAATACATAGCGCTTACGTGTACATTCTAAGCCCCCAGTAACTGAGGGAGTATTCAACCCACGCAGAATAAATATCCAGTTATTTGAAAGTGGCCCGGAGCAAGCTATGAATCAGCGTATTGCTGTTGCTGTTTCCTTGTAGCCGTAAAGCAGCGTGAAAGTGAAGCCATGTCAGCACATAGTCAAATGGACTGTTTATGCAGCACATACACAAACAGCAATTCTCAATTCAGCTGTATTTTACCATCAAAACGGGCCAGCCAGTGTGAACACAAACAGCAGGGTTAGAATAAATGAACTTCAATTAGCATACATAGCAGCTGTACCATAATATCCGTTGCGTAAAAAGTACTCCTTCAAAGGTGTTTTCAAAAATATGCGTAAAGCAGGAACATAAATAGCTCTCCATCAGGTAAATTAATGCAGTGACCCAGTGTGGTAGCTGGAACTTGCTGTGCTTTGTGTCTTTGATGAAGAGGATATGGAAGACAAAAAATGTTTACATAAAGAAATATTCATCACTGACTATTTCAGATAGACATTATCTCCAACAATAGTTGTGTGAAATGCAATATCATTTCGAAAGATGATATTGTCTTTAGAAACAGATTTTAGAAAACTGTGATGATGACAGCCAAAGTAATTTTAATAACCTCTTATAAATGCGCCACACAGCCAAAATTGCAACAGAAACAGAAAAATTGTCGAAAACTGGATAGAAAAATTCTGGACAATTTCCTACTGTGCGTATTTCTAATGTTGAAGATGAAATATATAGCGCAGCAGTTTAAATTCATCCGGGATTGTTCTGTAGAAACTCAGAAATATCCTATCATTGTGAAAGTTTGCAAAATCTACATATAACGGAAGAAGCACCGTCTTTTTCCTGTTATGCTCAGAGTCAGTCCAGACAATTAACATTTAATTCATGCACTGATCAGATAAGGAAACATGAACCCTTTCACCCCCAGTTCCCTGTATACAGGTCCAACTTTACCATAGAAAACAATGGATCTGGGACAAACCATGGTGGTGAAAGGGTTAATAGCTGTAGGACAACATTTGCATGTATGTGTCACAGCGTCATTGAATAATGACTATATAAAATCCACTTCTGATTTGATCCCCTGCCAAGATTTTATACAATGTAGAAATTAATTCCGATAAAAAAGACAGGGAGAGAGAGAGAGAGAGAGAGAGAGAGAGAGAGAGAGAGAGAGAGAAAAAATTATGTATAGTCTTCCTGTGTTGGCAAATCAAACGGAAACCGCCTTGTGTTTTCTGTTTTTTGAGCTGCTGGGTTCTGCGACAGATACGGCTGCGCATTGAATTACACAGCCGGCAGGCTGCACTGCCTGTGATGACGTGGTTGAAACGATAGCCAGGCTGTCAAGAATTAAGGATATGTGGGGCCATGAAAGGGTGGTTTTTATCTGTTCAGAAAAAAACCGTGGCAAAATCTGTCTCTGCTGCTCAGAGACTGCAAAATATTTTACCATTTTGCATGCAAATAAAATTGTAAATTGTGAATTTTCATTATATATTTTTTAAATTTCTGGTACAAACAATCTCTTGCTAAATTTACTGTGAATGATATATTTTATCAAAGAAATGTAAATAGCACCTCTTGCTTAATATGTAACCTTATCTTGTTTTATTATTAGACTTTGGTAATCATTCTTAATGTCGGTAAAGACTAATTTTGTTCAGACATTTTTGTGAACAGCAGCCACGCTTTCTGCCATTGAAAATTTCTATAATCTGTCATTTTTTATTCTGGCTCACACTGACATGAATTTCATATGATCACAATGGCAAATCTTTCTTTCGCACATAACATGGTGTGACTGCAGGCAAGTGAAAAATTGCTCCGTGCAACTCACAAATTATTCCCTGAAGAACCATAGGACATTTGTTAAATTGGTATTTTTTGCATAACTGTCCATTCTGTTGTTTGATTTGCTGTTATCTTTTATCCAGTTTACTGTTTTACCATAATACATCATATATCTTTACTTATTGCGATGCACTATTTTTAAGATATTTTAAAAATTTGAATAAATAATGTCAAGATCAAAATTTAAATAATGTCGGGATATGTCATGACAGGAATTATAAACTTTGAGTTATTTTCTCTGTAACGGTTTTGTAGCATTGTTTGCCCAAAGCGCAGCTTCTGGGCCCTGCCCTGATATTCCAAAATTTACTGCTTTACCAAGCCAAATCCATCATGGTTACAAATGAATGCTTTATGTATGAGTCATGATGCATTTGCTCTGTGTACCCGGCACTTTGTGTGAAAATAGAAAACTTTAATTTAGAATGATCCATCGGCCTATCTGTGTCTGCCACACCAGTTTTGTTGAATGATGAGCCTGTTTGCCCAACTGGCAGAGTCCATTTAAAAAAGGGTGAAGACACCAGTGGATGCTTCTATTTTGAAATATTTGGAGTGAGTTCAATAGTTCAACCTAGCAACTGTTCAACTATCTAGATCAATAATCAATGTTTCAAACTGTTCAATCTTTGGATAGGAAGCTGTATTTCAGGGTTAAAGTGGGCACAGTAATGACCCAGTGTTGCTGTTTGTGTGTAGAGCTTCCTGATAACACATGCTAACACAAACAATCACAGAAACTGAATGTATTACCAGAGGGTTACCAGGTTAGGATAAATATCCGTGGACTGGTTCAAGTATTACATCCACTGAGCTTTACATTACAAACCCAGGCCATTTTGGCACCAATCATGTTGCACAGACTATAGCAATTTGTCTTGCCAGTGTCTTATAAATAGGGCACAACGAACTGGTGTACCTGATCCAAAAACTTTTCACATAGATTGCAGTTCTTTTGAGTATGACTATGAGCCCAATTGTTGTACAGAGAAGCTTACGTTTGCTGTGAAGTATTTGGTCAAATTTGATCTTAAAATGAGTTCTTTTAATTATATTCATGACAGTAACCACAGTTCAGTGTTGCACGGGAGTAGCTGTGGTACAGGGTAGACAGTTGTACTTTCAACTTACTTGCCAGTGAGGTCTTTGAATATGAAAGAAATACTATTGAAGGGTCTTTGGAATGACCATCTATGTGCGCATGCTGATTAAAATTGCCAGATCAAGTCTGTCTTTATGAGGGTAGACAGTGTAAAACTATCAATAACAGATTTAGCATGAGTTGTGTTTTACTTTGAGAAGTCTGTCAGATTGAAAAATGTAATATACTTGAAAACATGTGATAAGATAGTTAAGTTTTATTTTCCTCCGATGATGATGATGATAATGTGGTGGTGCTGATGATAGTGATGATGATGGTAGTGATGATGATGATGAGGAGGAGGAGGGTAATAATAATATTGATGATGGATGATGGATGATGATATGCTGCTGAATTGAAATTGGTCATTTGCGTGATTCAGCGAATTGATAATTCAGTCCATGTTGATCAGTAAATCATTGAAAATAAAGAATTATTTTCAACTATTCCTCCCATGTAGGAAATTCCACTAGATCAGACTTTTTGTTTTTCTATTGCACTGTAAGACTGACCAGTCGGTTATTTTTTTGCCTACACAGATACCAGCTTGAAAGATGGTCTCTTTCATGAGTTCAAGAAGCACGGAACCATTCTCGCCGTCAGGGTACAAGGCACCGGAGTGGACCGCTATGGACTCATCTTCTTCAAGAGGCCGGCAGATGCCGAGAAGGCCATGCAACTCACCAAGGGCAAGCTGTTCTTTGGGTCGGAAATTGAACTGTCTATTTGGTCTGGCGCAGGTAAGATAGGTGAGATTGCTCCAGCGGATTTTCTGTGTTTGCATGAAACCCAACCCAACCCAGTGTCTGATTCTCAACTAACCTACCCTGTTTACTAAAGTTGGAATATTCCTGTTCGTACTAATGGCTGGTAGTGTCACATATGTGCATGATGAATGGGGGTTCTGCCTAGATGATTTTCTTTCAATAGGTAATTCTCATGTTGGTCCATGTCAGTCCCTGTTTTAGAGTACCTCTCATCCCCGGTGTAAGTAGTTTTCAACAATTTTAGTAATGAGTCATTGTTCCCGTCCATTAAGGGTATCTATTTCAACTTAGAGACTGTATCAGTCTTAAACCGTGTCTCTTTTGTTACAGTGAATTCGATATCACCCTTTTGTGTGTGTCTGTTTAGAGCCTCAATGGGTCACAGGAACATTATGTCAAGGTTAAAAGGTGTTCACAGGTCATTGTCAAATATTGGGGTAGGCCCTGTGTTTGGGAATTGTCTTGAAAAAGTCACCTTGGATGTATCCTGTGCATATCGTGGCATCATTTGTAATGAGTGTCTATCTAAAGGCTGCCATTGTAATAGTTGTTCCTGTTTTGATGCCTAATGTGGAAGTTACAGCTCTTTGTTGTCGCCATGACGACTCAGCATGTTACAAAACGTTGGAATTCAATGCTGTATAGCATAGGCTGTTTCTGGTTTTGTGTACCAAGCAACATGTTTCTGCCCGTTGGACATTTCTGAATTGAGATCACTGCCATGTTTGTTAGCAGAGACACCGTATTGGAATTTCACCATGTGTTTGCATTCCCATGCCAGCAATCCAATAACCGATTCTCATTGTATTTCTACCAACACTTGTGAAGATGTGGGAGAAAGCCCTGGGGGCATTTCTTCACTCAAAACTAATGCAAGACAGTCAGTCTGTGAGACATGTACTCTGAGCACTTCACACCAGCCTTGCAGCCAGCTACACATAAATAGATTTACACACGCACGACCTTTGCTTCAGGCAAAATTTAAAGTGATGTGCAGGATTAGCCTGACACTGAACTTTCATGTCAGACGTCCACAAGTGAATCATTCAGTGAACAACAAGAGATGTCACTCAGAAAAATATGAAAACAAATTTCTCCACAGTATCGATGGTCATCACACATGCGCTGTTGCAGTTTTCCTGCAAGATGCTGTAAATTGTAGAATTGGTGTACAATGTCACATCCTCTAGCCACTAAGCTAATTGACTCATGACCAAAAACAATGGCATTTGTTACATAATGGCTCTATTCATCAACTACACTACATGCAGTTTACTTCCATTGTGTAAATTCACCCACCCATGCAAGCTTGTTATTATACACAGCTAATTAATTAATGAGAATGTTGCAGGCAATGACATTCACACCTGTATCTACCCTGGACATGTCCAGGCAGGTATTGTCTTTCAGGGCATGTCAACACAGCTGAGACTCGTTCCAAGATGATTCAAAAATTCGTAACATCAGGGCAGAGTACGCCTTCTTGGCAGATATTACCTACTGGTCTACAGCTAGGATGGACTCATTCTAAAACCTATAGAGATCTTTTTTCACCATTTCATTACTGTGAAAAGGAAAAAATTTAGATTTTTCTGTTGGAGTTACCCTGAATGGCCACCATTTTGAATTTCAGTTCGTGGTCAATTTTCGGTAATTTCCTTCTCTGATGCACATGTTTGTCTCATGACTCCTGATCTTTATTATGATTATGGAAGAAAGCAGCGCAAGATTTCTTTTAGAAAAACTTCAAAACTACAATGAAATGTGAAAATTACTCTTTAAATGCCCAGATGTTCCCAAGCGTGCCAAATGTATTTACTGTAACCTTTTGAATTTAGTAAATTGTTCAAATCAAATTATTTTCACCAGCGGCTTTGAGACCCAACTCTGTGCAGAAAGAGAAAATTATTAAATTAAGTGTTCATAGAGTAGAAAATATTCTGCTGTCATTTTCAACGTGCATTCTCTGCTACATTTGACTTGAATTTGCGCAAAATTTGCAAGACAAAATCGTGATGTTCTTGTTATTTTCATGGATTTTATTTTTGAAAATCTGGCTAGATATCATGTACCATCGCAAACTGACTCTGAAATTTTCAATTTTCGTTGAAGTCTTCAGGCATTGGTGATGTAAAGGGAGTAAAAAACCTCCATTGTGGAATGATTTAACACAGTCAATATAGTCTCTGACTTATTCATGGTGTTGGCATGGTTACCTGCCCACTTATATTCACTGGGAGATGTGATTTATACGTTGTTTCTCCGATGACTACTGAAATTCGCTCTGGCCTGCTGTCAGGCTGTGTTTCATCTCATCATGCAAGAAATATGCTTCTTCATTACACAACCCGGCAATCCAGGATTCAGAGTCTGCTAGGCCAAGGTTGCAGTTTCACATGTATTCGCAGGGCTACTGAAGTGGCTCTATCAAGCTATGAATTATGTATGTATGCATTAGTCTGTTGGAACATGACAATTTATTTATTAAATTCCTTGTACAGGCATATTGCAAGTTACCTATTCTTGGTTGAATTATTGTACAGTGTTTTAGACATTGTCACTGATATGCATCTTGGTATGTTCCGATTTGTAGTTGCAATTAATTTCCCCGTGTGTTTATGCGGTCAGAACCTAGCAACAAATATTCCTCCATGTGGTTGTCTTGGGATATGAATCTCTTTTTGCATTGGCAACGCCCTTACATTTTGCCACAGGGCTTTTATGTGTTCCCTCAGCAACTTGCTCCTCTTGTGCTTGTTGAGGACAGAAGCACCATCTTGAATCTATCCTAGCAGTAACAGCAGGGCTCTCCTGTAGATTGGATTGCCTCCCCTCGGAATATAACGTCATTGTGATGTCAGCAAACAGACTTAATCAGTATGAACAATCATGTTGGCTGGGGGAAATTTCCCAGCAAGCTGTCTACAGTCTTGCGCAAACATCACTACGCCCACGCAGTGCAGTTATTGAAAAATTACCCCTTAATTTATGTTTGCCTCGCAACATAAACACGAATGCTCTGAAAAAAAATATTTAGAGGAAAAAAAGGTGTACGTTTTAAACATTGCAGGTTGTATTGAAGGATAATTTTTAATCAGGTAAATTGCTCTCTTTGTTGGACTCTGTATTCCAAAGAGATTAATTTCATCATTTTTAACTTGCTGGAATAAAATTCAGTGAAAATGAGTGCTAGTTGCTTGAGAGCAAAATGACAGACTGGTATACAGCATGCTTGTTGTCGTATGTGTCTTAGACCTAGCAGAAATCTGTGTAACTGTAATGAGTCTGTGACCCCTGCGTAAATAGGTAGTCTGAAAGCCACTGGCGTTGAATTCAGAGCCAGAATTCTGTACGATAATACAAAAAATTACCCCTTCAGCAATTAAAAGGGGCAGTCCTCAATCCCTGGTTTTTGCATTAGTCATTGTTGACATTTAATATTTACATGGTGTCAGCCTGTTGTTTACACAGAAATTTTCATCAAGTTGGCCAACTTGCTTTTCCATAACACTGATAAATGTTCTGCCCCTCTAAGAGACAGTCACAAAAACCACCATTCATTTGGAAAGCAGTGTCTTGAAACAACTCCCAAACCGCTGTATAACTGCATTGTTCTGACTTTAAAGCTATCGCTGCTGTGCGTAATCAATAGGCATTAGGAAACAAGAGAGTATACCAATTGCAAACTCTCATTGTTCCCGTATCCCTTTCATTGAAGTCATTTTCTCCCCAGTGAACTACACAGGGGAAACAGTCGCCATGTAAGGTCGTTTGGTCTCTCTGAGTCAAAACTTATGTCCGTGCCTATAGCTGTAACCTGAGAAATCTATTCTCATGATTTATCAGCCTCCGTAAGATTCTATTGAGATGCATTTGATGAATTACGCTCCAGCATGCCAGTGCTTTATTTACGCTCCAGGATGCAAAAACACTTCTTGTGGTTACATATCAAGCGGACATTGTAAAGGGGCCAGTGGTTCTTAATGATGGCAATGGTATTTGATGTTGTTTGGTGAAAGTGGAGTCGCAAAGATGGTCACAAATCCGAAAGACAGAGACAGGAAGTGTTGTTGGCCAGTTGAGTCCTATCATCTGTGTGTTAGAAGTGACATAGAACTATCGTTGGTTAGCTGAGTCAAAAGTTCTCACTAAGCTTTGCTGATCACCCACCAGTGCCCAAGTTCAAAAGAAGTCTTCCCTCTTTGAGCTTAGAGCACAATAGAATATGCATAACAAAAGTGGCAGGTCCGTCAGTGCATGCTGAGGAAGGTATTCATTCATTACCTTGGATGACCACACTGGTCAAAACAATGCCCAGCCAACAATGGAGGCCCAGCAGAATTGAATGCGCTTCTGAAGTCATCGGTATTGTTTAGTCTGTGAATAGAACCATGTGGAGCAGTCTCTTTAGAAAGAAAAAAACAATCATTAGCCCATTTAAAGCTGGCAGTGTATTGGTGTGATGTGTGATCAAAAAAGATGACTTCAGAAACAACATTCACAGACCTCCAGTGTACAATTCCTTCACAGTTCATAAGAAATAAAAAAAATTTCAAGTTGCATTATGCAAATTAGGAAAAGCGTACTAAAATATACAATGTTTTTTCATCAAAGGGATTCTGTGCTAAGCATTGTGCAATTTACATATGAAAAGAAGGCTCGACTTGTAAAAAAAACAGCAAAAAATTATTGTTATGGTAATAAAAGCGATTGTCTACCTCAAGTCATGGTGTAGAATAGTGTTTTTAATTTCCTATAGAGAACTCCTCTGACGTGACGGAATAATACCAGAGTAATCTTGTTTGTGTCATTTCAGATCCCAAGGTTTTGTACACACCTAACACAGTCTCTGTCAACCTACAGCAGACTGCTTCTGCACATAGCAACAGAGCTAACACATGCAATTAGACATGATTCACTTGCCATCAGACAAATTTGACAGCAACACTCCAGAGAGCATCCATGTTTTAATAAAGTGATCCATCAAAACTGGCCAGACAATAATCAGGCTCTGACAGTCTTGTAATTAATGTTCTCAGACGGCAACCCGAACAGAGAGATCAGTTATTACTCGGTGTTTATGACCATAGTAAATTTAATATTGCTGCTCTGTCTAGATCGATTGTACTTGAGAAAGTGCAAGTTCACATTAGAAACATCTTCAGAATTAAAGTCAGAGCTATGTGACAGTATGTCCATCTCAGTATGTCACACCAACCAGCATTGTTGAGAAATTTCCAACAGTAATACAGGGTGAAAAAATTGCTATTTTTCGTACATTTTACTAAAAAAATATCTGCAAAATGTCTGTAGGCCCGGTCATTATGAGTTGTTATTGGAAAATTTTTTACTGACTGAAATGGCCAAGGATGAGCTGAAATTGTTGATAATTTTCATAAGCAAATGGGTGTGTCATTTCAAAATTCTCCCCACTGCCTTTAGTTACCTATCACTTAGAAGAAAATTGATTATTTTTTCAGTCAGGTACCCATTCACAGAATTAACTGAGATAAAGGTAAACATGCATTACAAAATACACTGATGTAGAAATCCAAAGATCTATTGTCTCTAATTGAAAAAACACTGAGTTCAACAACCTGTCTTGATGATTAAACTGGACAGACAATTAAACAAACTGAATAAAAGAGAGTGTAGGCAGTTTAAATTATGTACATTATCTCGTGCTGTTGCCATGGCGCCCAGGTTCTGCAATAAAACTTTCATCATTATGATGTCAGTGGGCGTTAGCACTTGCTGTGTCAGTCCCAGCTGCTAATTGCATCTTTTCATTTTCAATTCTGTTGACTTGGATGTGTTTTCCAAACATGGCTCTGTGCCACAGGATAGATTATACCCTGAGGACTGAGAATTATTTTCAAACTGAGGGATTTTGATCAGAATTATTTTCAAAGCGTGAAGGATTTACTTAGTGGAGGTGAAATTGATTCTCAGCTGCTGTAATGATCGTCAAATACCATTTTCGTAATGTGTATATTTTTTAACTGGCTGTTTTTTTTGCTTGAGGAAGGCAGACATTGCAGTGTTATTGTTGTTTTAGTGCTCTGTTTTGAGAACCAAGTATTACATGCCTGCCAGCTGGCTTTCATCACAGAGTGTTCCATTGTACGTCCTTCCACTTTTCAAAAACCTCCCCACAAAAAAACACTCGGAAATCGGAAATTCAAATCAATATCATTCCTCATTCATGAAGTTTTCCTTTTCACAGCACTGTCCTTTCATGTTGAATGTTCTGAAAATTTAAAATGCATGTGTGTATTGTATTTACCCAAGGTAAATGTAAACAACTGTTTTGTTTTCCTTTGAAAAGTCTTTTTTCCACAAATTTACTACTAAAAGTCTTTTTTCCACAAATTTACTGTGGTATCATTAAGCTACCGGGGGCTTAGGGTGTATTATGCAAAAATCTTGGTTGGTGTATCTGAAAGTGGAATTGTGGTTCAACACAAGAAAATAAAGTACCAATGTTCAGCAATACCTGCCACGTTTTGTACTCATTTGATTCTATTAAATTCCTGCAGGGCTACATTCTGCATGTTTTTAGTTGTTTTAGTCTTTGTTGGCTCAGAAAAGAGTACAAATCAATGATTAGAGAAATGGCTACAGGCATCGTGCATGTATTTACATGAGTATTTTTTCCCCCCATGCCACATAGACACTGAAATTGATGGAGACTTGAGACTTCATGAAAAACCAATCCATGAGTACCATTCCAAAGCCTCTAGGACCCTCTTCATCGGAAACCTCGAAAAGAATACCACGTATACAGATCTGAGAGACAAGTTCAAGGCATTTGGTGATATCGTGGTAAGTTAGTGGAGATCATCATGAAAGAGGGACGTTTGTCAGTGTTTCCGTCGTTTTATAGTTAATCAGAAAACAAGGAATATGTGTTCTAGTCTCGTAACCAAGTTCTTATGTGCTCTTTGTGAAAAAATAACCTCTTCGCCACCGTGGTTTAGCCCAAACCAATTGTTGTCTGTGGTTTGTGTGGACTTATGTACAGGAAATAGGGGTGAACAGGTTCAAAGAAGGGACTTTCCAAGAAGACCACAGTGAACACCCAGATACTGAGTAACTTTGTATGTAAGAATTAAGATATTACTGGATTGAGTTGGTCTTTTCACATATGCGAAAAACTAGATAAGACAGTGAAAGCCGTGTTGTTAAGCGTTATGAAACACTCACTCACTTCATTTCATGTTTTACATTCTGTAGGATATTGATATCAAGAAGCAACTAGGTGTACCAGCATATGCTTTCATGCAGTTTGCCAACATCAAAAGTGTTGTCAAGTCTTTGAAGAACATGGATGGCGAGCCGCTTGGAAAAAGCCGACTCAAAGTAAGCCGTGCAGATAACGTGAGAAAAAAAATGCGTACAACACGACTTTAAAGATAGCATTTTATATCGGCATACCTTTTCATAGCAATCATGCATTTTCAGTTGTTTCCTTCCCTTTTAAATTTTTCATGGAAAAATCAATGGCGTATACAGACTGCATTTGCAGCCATTACGTGGTAACTTAGACAGTTGCCCGAGATAGTGATTTTTTCTCGGCTTTCCGTCATTCTTTGGGTAACCCGAGTTTACAGAAAATGCAAAGACAGAAAAGTGTCTGATATTTGACAGGAACATTCATGCAGAATGAAATTTCTCTTTTCAAATGTTTTTAGTTTTAGAAATTTTCCTTCTAAATTTTGAAATTTCTTTTAAGAAATTTTGAATATGATTTTGATCAATGACTTTTCAGTGTTGATGCTGTTATTCCCACATCTCAAAAAAAATTGGTGAACAATTTTAGCACAAGCTATATGAATAATTTGAAAAAGAAATTACACTCTCTACTAAGTTATAGTTCTATTCATTTTTGTAAATCTATACATTTTATTTTCATCAAGTATTCAATCGTTGACTGAAGTGATGTGATATTCTTTCATGTAATTTTAGCCTGGCCTTGATCACCAATGGTTGGCTTCCAATCACACACTTTCAGAATTTTAATTAGCAAGTGAAGTGACTCTTTGTGTTTGAGGGAGTACTATGCCATACTGTCGACAAAAAAACACAAAAAAACTAGGCAGACAGGGAATATTGATGATTGAAGTAATTTGTTTTTATGCTTTCGTACGTCGATACTATGGTGTCTTCACGTTGGTCTACCATGGCCAAAAATAGAAACCAGTGGTCTTGTGAGAAACCTTTCACATCTTAATTAGCTGCTCCCAATTGCTCATGTATTAGTGCACAGAGTGTACGTTTGGATAAAAGTCTGTAGCAAGAAACCTGTTAACTGACTGATTGGTGATATATGTCATTTCATTCTAATCTGTATTATCTTCACAGCTTGGCTTTGGGAAGAGTATGGCCAATAATTGCCTGTGGGTGGAAGGTATCAACAGCAGTGTGACGGAGACAGCGCTGTGTCGGTTCTTTGGTCGCTATGGTGTCGTCACTCGGTCGGACATCGACCGCAAGACCGAACAGGCGTTGCTTTACTTTGACAACATTGAAATGGCACAGTACGTGCTTAATGAGACCAAGGGACGGAAACTGGCAAAGACAAGACTTCAGGTAAACAAAACTAATTGCATACTAATTCAATTTATAGCTTAACTCTGCTGATTGAAGATGTTATGTAGGCTTTGTACAAGAACCATGGCTCTCATCTTCAGGACATTGTAATAATCCATTTTTTTTGTAATCAAGAGTCGGCATTGTCGTCTGTTCCTGGAGAGTTTGGCAAAATTGTTTTTTGTTTTACATATATTACTCTGGCAAGCAAATGTGTAGAAACTGGACATTGTGATATCACTGAGTAGTAACCGCCATCAATTGTTGTATTTTTGTACTATATCTCATATTTAACATTTATGTTCTGACTCATTCTAAAGCTCTCATGTTTTGTCACATGTATCCTTCACCGTGAACTTGGCTTGACTTTCAGCAAATCTCAACCTTTTCTTTGTCATGAATTTGCTCACCGAGCAAATAGACAAAGCAAATGTTTTGTTCGTATGCATGGGGAGCTCTCATGGTTTGATAGAGTGAGTTCCGTTGTTGAGAAATACTTGCAAGTATTGCAAGTGTTTTGCAGTTAATTTAAGGTAGAATCCATCTTGGTGACAGATAATCAGACACTCACATTTTTTTACAAATCTTTTCTGACTGTTAACTTATAGGGGCTCATTTTAAGCTCTTTGAATAAGAAAAATATTCACCGTTTTAATTTTTCAAAAATCAAAAATTTATTTTTCCCCATAGAGTTAACACAGGGATGGCAGCCATTTTGAATTTCAAATATCAGTAAATGTTAGGTGCTTTGTTTCTCTAGTACTGAACTTCGCAGAGTGACCCCTGATTTTTAATGTTGATTTGGTAAGATAATGGTTGATAGTTTCATAGAGAAAAATTTGAGCAACAGTTAAAGTCTTTCATTTTGAGGATACTACCTTAACTGATATACAAACCATCATACTTTACACTTTAAGCAATGCCCTTAAGCTGTTCACCCCAATTCCCTGTAAACAGGTCTACACTCACCATTGATAACAATGGGTGAGGGACTAACCATTGTGGTGATAGGGTTAAAACACAAATGGTATTGGTGAGCGAGTACAAGGGAAAGAACAGACATCCTTTGTGAAATATTTTGGAAAAAATGACATTCTATATTATGTTTCTGTTTGTGTACAGGTGGACTTTGCAAGCCCCGAGTTGCAGAATTACTTCTATGATTCTCTGAAGAGGACAGGACAGGCATATGCTGAGCGAAGAGATGCTGCCCACTATGGGAGATACAGAGACGTACGGTTAGTATACATTAGTGCTGAAGTCATGAGAGTTAATGTGCTGATCATTCAAGGCTTGCGCTATATTGTACCAACATATATTCAAACAACCAGGGGGAAAGGATTAGGTCATCATATTTTAAACCTATGAGAATCAGTTACATTTTTCAGTAACAATTACTGGTAGCCTAAACATCAATGGTTAGGCTGAAAATATACCGCTCATAATCAAAACCTAGGTTAGTCAATCACACGTGCACACAAAGACATAACTGGCCGTGTTGTGATCATGATTCATCTAATTTGTTATACAGAGATGGTGGTAGCAGTGCCTATAGCTACTACAACAGAGATGCACACCCAGGCTACCATGGTTACCAGGCAGCTGGTAGGATGGCATACGGGGATGAACACTATGACTATGATGAGTGGAACCAAAGGAGGGGCTATGAGGAAGGCTACAGCACAGGAAGTGCCGCCAGTTACAGGGATATTGAAGATTCCTACGAACAGGAATTGCGGGAGTATGGTTACCGACAACGAGAACGACGTGAACAGTTACACATGGATCAGAGTCCTACTGGTCCTGGCAGAGACCGAGACAGGTGAGATACTGCAACAGTTTTGATATCATTTTTAGACTCAGTTTATCTTGCAACAACATACGATAAAGCAAAGTTGACTTTGAATAAATTTTAATAATATTTTGTGCAGCCAGTATTTTTAGTGATCAGTTTATCGCCAAATATAGGAGAAGGGATGGCTGGAAAGTGTAGGTTGGCAAAGAGATGTTAATACTCATGCATTGTCTCTGCTCTCTCTGTAGGGGGCTAAGCCAGGGCAGACGCAGTGTAAGCGACGACAGACTTGAGATGAAGAGACGCACCCCGAGTCCAAGTCCGAGTTTACTGCAGCGAAGTCGAAGCGGCAGTCCTCACATGAAGCGCAAAACGTCAAAGGCACACAAAAAGCTGATTGCTAAAGAGAAGGAACCTCCTGTGGTTGAGAGTCCCATCATCAGCAAAGTGAAAAGCCGTTCAGTCACGCCTGACCAAGATCCACCCAAACATAAGAAGAAGAAAGAGCACAAAAAGTCGAAAGACAAGTCTTCAGGGAAGGAGGATACTCCAAAGAAGAGCAAGAAGCACTCAAAGGTGAAAAATATGGAAGAAGATGGAAAACCCTCCAAAACCAAGAACAAGTCAGGGAAAGTAATTGAAAGTAGCGTTAGCCCAGCCAGAAGCAAAGAGGGAAATAACAGTCCGAAGGTCAAATCCAAGAAAGCTGACGGGAAGACCAGTGGAAAGTCAAAGAAGCAACACCTTGAAGAGAAACTAGTCATAAAAACTGAAAGAGTTGAACATGAGAAACACACAGAGGTTCTAGTAAAGCATGACTTTGAACCGGAAGTGAAGAAACTGAAAACTAAGCATGAGACCGACGTAAGTTACAAGGAAGAGGAGAAGTGGAAAAAGAAGAGGAAAAACGAAACTGAGGACAGGAAAAGTGATGAAAAGAAAGCAGAAGACAAGAAAGTCCTGGAGAGTCATGTGCAAAAGGATTTGAAATACATGGAAAAATATGAACACGACGTGTCCAAAAGACAGGATAGGAAAATGAAACAAAATGACTATGGGGAATTCAGAAAAGATAGGACTCCTATGAGCCTAAGCATTAATCTTAAACCGATAAAAGTTGAACTTTCAGATGTTAAACTGAAAGATAAAATTGAACTAAAGGAAGAGCCAGAAGAAAAGAAACAGCCCGAGAGTAAGTCTATTCCAGTGATTATTTCAAAGAAAACTTGCATTGAAAAGCCTGAATCTGTGAAAAGGACTGAAAATGAACTTCCCGTTTTCAATCCACTAGAAAGGATTGACAAGAAGCATGTGAAAATTAATAGCAGGGCTGCACAGCAAGAAAAAGTGAGAATTACTCACTTGTTTGAAATGGATGATGGGCTTGGAAGCCCAAATGACCAAGACTTTTATGGAAAGATGAGTGGAGGCAGTAGCCTGCAAAGAACAAGGGTCAAAGCTGAACCGAAACTGCCAGAAGAAAAGGGATATATTGATACAAGTCTCAGCTACCGGAAGCAAATGGAACAGGCAAGGAAACTGCAGCAGCAGCAGGAAAAACAAAAGAAGGAGGAGATGAGAATGGAAGAGGAAGCAGCTAAAACTGACACCTGGACGCTTTCATCACCATCCGCAAATGACAACAAGGCCACTTTCCCAGAGTTTCCGCAGAAGAGGAAGCGGAGGATGTCAGATCCCTCTGTGCCAAACAATGAAGAAGGGTTTATGAAGCGCACGTACAGGATACGACAGACCAGTGAGGAGTTCACCAGCCCAAAGGAAGATTCAAAGGACACAAAGGAGAATGTGAAACAAGAAGTTACCGAGAATGATGCAGGGGAAGGCAAAACTGTTCCCAGGGAAGAGAAAGTGCCAGTCCAACCCTTAGGACCATCCCTTAGCACTGAATCAAGTTCAGTGAAGTCAGCAAGCCCTCATCTCACTTGGAGACTGCAGAAACTATCTGCAGAAAGTGTACCCAATAAGACAAAGGCTGATCCACAGCTTTCATCGCTTGACACCCACCACAGTAAGAGACTTTCCAATTCATCTGCCAATTCACTCAAAGTGTACGAGCTGCACAGAGCTTCAAAGAAAACAACTGCCCCAGACTTAACCGAGCAGAAACCTCCTGCCTATAAGAGTGTCAAGTACGACACATCACACCTTGATGACTGGGAACTCATAAGCAGGGTTAAGGCAGAGCTTGGTGAGGTGAAGCCTGACAGGACAGACGGGGACAAACTTCTGAATGATAGAGACAAGAAATCCAGCGGAGATGAACTGAAAGCAAAAGATGAAGATGGTATGCCTTCTCTGCATAGGATATCTGAGCCATCAGAGCAGTTAAGTGAAACTGGCATCTCTCCAAGTGTTGCACCTGTGATTTCAGCACCACCGACTCAGCCTCCAGCGACAAACATCAGTACAGCGCCAGTGATTCCGACCATTGAGCTGGTGGAAAGGAAGAAAATTGGCCGGATCAAGAAGAAATCCAGTGTTGAAACGGAACAGATTTCAAGTGCTTCAGAGACACAGCCGAGTGAATCCGAAGAAGAGGTGAAAGACCTTGTCAAGCCACGGATACTCCGGAGTAGCATTTTTGACCAGGATCTTGCGCGTTTGGAACAAAGTGCCAAAATTTATGAACCTGATCAGGATTGTAACTATCAGTTTTCAGATCTTGATTCCACGTCAAAATTCAGGACTAAAGCCGCTGCTAAAGATTACTCTCTGCCCAATCTAGGGGCTATCAGGACTATGCCGTCCTTGCACCCACAGACAAGGGTTTCTGAAACATTGCATAGGGACGTTGAAATGTCACCCTCCGAAAAACTTGACGATCGTACAAAGCCACCGTCACTGTCCCCAAATGGCCAAATACCGAACAGTACATCTGTGATGCAGGACACATATAACAGCAATGTTAAGGGTCAAAACTCGGAGGGCAGCTGCTCCAGTCCCATGAGTTCATCATTTGATAATCAATCATCAGAAAGGGACACAGACATTGGGATGAGGAGAAAGCATTCTCCAAGTCCACCGGAGTTATCGCCACAGAAAGTTGAATCCCCAAATCAAAGGCATGAGCCATCACAACTCAGTAGGGCACTCTTTAATAAAGCGTTGCACTCCACAGACAATAATAAAGGTAGATTAGAAAGAAAATCTTCACTTACAGGTGACAGAGAACTAAATACAGGTGATTCTGAAGTTAAAGACAATAATAACTTAGCAGCAAGGAGGGAATATTACAAATCTGTGTTTAAAGTAAGACACAAAAATGATACGCCATCAAACAGCAGGAGTACAGAAGCAAAACCAGTTGAAAAACCAAAACTTCAACAGTCTGAGAGCATAGAGAAGAAAGAGGTACTGCCCGTAGAAAGTAAGCAAATGGCTGCGATAGAAACTAGTGTCAACACTCCTGCCAAGGAAGCAGTGAGCGTTTCTGTAGCCAGCGAGAATAATGTGTCTGTCTTGAATGATACAAGCAGCCATGTAGACACTGCCACTCAAGAGAAGAAAACGCCTCCGAAAGCAGAAACCAAACTTACGAAATCTTGGAAGACCAAAGAGGAGAGTAAAGAGAAACAGATGAGTGAAGCGGAGAGACAAGTGGAAACAGCTGTGGATTCAATCCTTGAAAGGCATTCTCAAGCTTTTCAGCTCCAGTGTGAAGTAGACCAAAAGGTACAGGAAGTCTCTGCTGGCAAACATCACAAAGACCAAGAGAAAAGCAAGAAAAAGAAGGAAAAATCCGGCAAGAGGGGAGACAAGAGAAAGAAGTCAAAGACTCCAAGCGTCAGTGCCTCTGACAGTGATAAAGAAGTGTGTGAAAGTAAGAGTGACTTGAAGGAGAGCCAGAGAGTGAGTGAAGCAAGTAGCAAGAAAATTGAGGAGAGTACAAGGAGACCAAGTCCGGAGAGTGTGAAGGAGAGCAGTAGCAGAAGCAAGAGGAAAACTGTGGAAGATGATGAAGAGGAGGAACGTGACACAGAGAAGGCTAAGAAACAAAAACTTGATGACAAGGAGAAGCAGGCTCGAAAAGAGAATGATGGAGGGAAGAAGGGCAAAGCTGAAAGAGGTGGTAAGAAAGACAAGAAGTTAGAGTCAGAGATGGCAAAAATAGAGAAACAGGAGAAATCCCATAAAGCCAAAGCGGTAGATGAAGAAAAGCCCCCAAAGAAGTCAGCAGAGAAGAGGAAATCTAAAGGATCTAAGAAATCACAGAAGAAAGAAGAAGCAGAGAAAGAAAGTGCAATTGAGCAAGAGCAGGCGACCCTGCAGGAGGATGAGAAAGACATGAGTGCATTTAATTTCATTGAAGGTGAAGACACTCATGAGGACCCTCCAAAGGAAACTGAAAAGGTAAAGGAACCAAAAGAATCAAAGAAAGGAAAAGGGGAGAAAGGCAAGTCCAAGGCGTCTAAAAAGAAGCAGGCAGAGAAGGCAAAAGAGGAGCAAGATGATGATGATGATGTGAATTTGACCATCAAACCCAGAAAAACTGCCAGGAAATCACGCTCAAAGCAGGCCGTTATATTTGATTCAGACACGGAGGAAGAGGATTTGGAAGCGAAACACATGAGTAGTATGCAGTCTGAGACAGAGCAAGCAGTGTTTGAGATCATGAACCATCCGCTTGTGATCGAAACTGTTGAACCAGAACCTAGAGAGGTCATCACGGAGAGTGAATCTGGTGTGCGGGAAGAAGAGAGCACCTTGAAAGATGTATTTGCAACTGAGGGTGATAATTATATGGGCAATGAGGAGCCACAGACTGCTTGTGCAGAAGAGGAAGCCAAAGATGCAGACGGCATAAAAGGAATTTTAGAGGATGGCAAAAATGAAAACAAAGCACCTGCTTTGTCAGTGACACAAGAAGACAAGCCAGAGCTCTCCAAAGAAGAGTTGGAAAACAAGGAAACTGAAAATGCGACCAAACAGATTCTTGAAGAGACTGACATGGCTTTCATGAGCACAGAAATCAGCAACACCAGTGCGAGTGTAGCAGAAACTTCTGAAGAAAAACCAGAACCTCAGGAAGAAAGTTTTACCAGTGTTAAGGAGGAGCCTGTACCAACACCGAGGAGAAAGAGAGGCAGGAAGCCAAAGGTTGACATCATGGAGATGAACACAGCTACCAAGGATAACAGAGATTCCACCTCAGGAACTGAGCCAACTGTTGCACAGAGTAGAGGAAAGAAGAGAGGGCGAAAACCCAAAACTCTCAAGATATCTGAGGCGCTGAAAGAAATGGAAGAGAGGGAGGAAATGTTGAGGGATGCGGAGGAGAAAAGGAAAGCAGAGGAGTTGGCATTACAGAAGAGCAGGGCTTCACTAGAAATTGATGTTCCTCGGGTTTCTGAAGATAGCAAAGATGATCCGTTCAGTGTACAGCCACCGTGCGGTGTTGAAAAGGAATCTGTTCCTGAACCTGAACAAATAACAAATGAAGCAGTGAATGTGAGTGTTAAAGTCAATACTGACAGTGAGATAGGTATCCCTGATGGAACAGAGCGGTCAAACCAGACAAGTGATTCTATCAAACAGACGAGTGACTCTGACCCAGCTCAAGTTCAAGACGAGACTGCAACAGCTGTGGCAGCCCTGTCTGATTCAAAACCCGAGGAAGAAGTGCCTGCCTCGCTTCAGGATCCCAAGCCACTGACAGTAGACCCGGAGATCAGTTTTCCAGGCGGACACATTCCAGTTGAGGCGAGAGAGACTGACAAACAAGTCAAGAGGGGTGCTAGGCGCGGGCGCGGAAGACCGCGATCCACCAGCAGGCGATACAGTGACAGGAGACCCAGTGTTGATAAACATGAAGCACCGCCGCAGAACACTGAAAGTGTACCTGCTCCGCTGTTGTCACCCACTGTGCCAGAGAGCATTGAAAACAAAGACACAGCCAAGCAAGAATCTGCGGCCAAAGATGTCTATGACTTTGAAGACTCCCCAGAAACCACTGAAATCTCTCTCAAGAGGCCCTCTCCATCTAGACGTGGACGTAGGGCTCGGCAAACCAGTGGAGGGCGTGTAGCAAGGCAGCATAGTCGATCTCCAAGTCATCAGGATGCAAGTGCTACAGTGAGAGCTCATTTGTCTCCCACAAAGAGACTCCCATCTGTCCCTGCAGTACAGGTGCCCATGCAGAAAGAAGTTGAGAAACCACAGAAGCTCCATCCAGAGAACCAGCTATCGCAGCTGATGGTTGACACTTCACCTCAGAAGCCATCACAGCTGCACTCACCTAAAGGCCAGCAGAAGACTGCCCTGCATCAACAACAGGAACAGCATCCGCTACAGCCACAGGAATCAAAGCAACAGGTCCTGCTCTCTCCATCGCAGAAGCAAATGTCACCGCGTTTGCAAATACCCACTAGCCCGCAGCAGCCGCAGTTGGTGTCACCAAGGCAGCAACAACCATTACCGCAATCATCAACTCCACAACTGCAACTGTCATCACCTAAATTCCATCAGCAGCAGCTACTTCCTACCAGTGAACAGCAACGTCAGCAAGGACTGCAGCAACAACCAGCCTTGTTACTACAGGCCCAGCAGCAGCAGTTGCTGCCATCGCAGCAGCAGCAAGTTCCTGCTACAGTAGCCTCTCAACAACAACAGCAACAGCAACATCAATCTATGGTGTCGTCTCAGCCACAAACACACCAAACTGTGGTTACACAACAGCAACCGTTGCACCACCACCCACAGCAGCAGCAACAGCAACAACAGCAGCAGCAACAGCAGCAGTTAGTATTGCAACCACAGCAGCAGGTGATGTCCCACCAACAGCAACAACCACGTCATCCTCTTACATCACTTCAACAACAACAGCAGCAGCAACAACAGACGCAGCAACAGTTGATATCAACCCAGCAACAGCAACCTCGCCAACCTTTGGTGTCACCTGGGCAGCAACAACTGCATATGCAGCAATTTGTACCTCCTCAACAACAACAACAACAACAACAACAGCAGCAGCAGCAGCAACAACAACAACATCAGCAGCAACAACAGCAACATCAACAACAACAACAACAACAACAACAACAGCAGCAGCAGCAACAACAACAGCAACCACCACACCAGCAACTTGTATCACCCCAGCAGCAGAATTTGCCTTCCAGACTTGCATTGTCCCCACAACAGCAGTACCAACATCACCTTCTACTGCCACCGCAACAGCACTTGCAGCCAACGTCGCAGTATCCCCAGCAGCAACAACTGCCATCACCTAGAGGCAGACAACACCAAACACAACAGCAGACAACACAACAAATGGTCAGCCAGCAGCAGGCCAAAGAAAGGGAAGCGACGTCCAGGTCTGCTGCTACAACATCTGAGCTAATTGCTCACACAACCAGTGCTTCATTTGTCTCAGCCCCAATGACGTTACCATCTCAGGAACACAGCGTTACACTCGTGTCAAACGTCCAGGCAAGTCCGCATCTTGCTATGAAGTACCCACCCATCACATCACCCTCACCGATATCTATAGCTGATGCTAAATCACACGCAGCGATGCTGTCTGAAAAGAGAGCTTATCAAGTTCCAGCGCAGCAGGGCTGGTCGCATGCGAGCCAGGCGTACCCAACTACGGCTCGTCTTTTGTCACCTCAGCAGCCACACCAAGCCCACTGGGCGTACCCACAGCAGCAACAGACCCATGATGCAAGAGCTGGGAAAGACAACCCACCAACAAGTCATCCAACACAGGTCATTACCTCAGCTCATGACGTCAGCAAAAGTTCAGTCTCTCCACACCCGGCATTTACCCCAACGTTAACCGATGCTGTACAGGGGTACCTGGTTCGCCCTGAAATGCTTCGTGGGTATCCTTTCATGCAGCAAATGTCAGCTGAGCACATGGGCAAAGGCGGGAACACTCCTCTCGCTGGATATCAGTTGCTGTCGTATCACCAACCTGATTTCCAACATCCTCAGATGACGGGTGAGCGTGGCAAAGTGAAAGACAACGTGACCAGTACCGCTGGAAGCACCAAAAGCACATCGATGCCAAGTGTAAGCTATGCTGTTGCACACGCTGGTGGTAAAAGCCATGATGACAAGCCAGCAGAGCCGAACCCACCGCAGGCTAGGCAACAAACTCCACCATCAAGCCGATATTTCTCTGGTTTCCCCATGCCGGAGAGCAGCAATCCGGACCAGATCACCTCGCACGCTTCCATAGCAGATTCCGTCCACACCAGAGGCCCTGTGCACATACGAGACGTGAGGTCGGTGACCCCGGCCACGATACAACCGATACCGTCCTCCATGCAAGGCATGAACATATCAACGTTACAGGGTTCACACATGTCGGTGGCCACCGGAACGAATCAACAACAGTGCGCTAGCCAGATGCAAGCCACTATGCAGTCATCGGCGACATCCAGAACACCGGACAGCTTAACAAGATTGCTTCAGGTTAGGAACACAATCTCAATGCTTGACAAAATTAATCAAGTTAAAGCTCCATAAGCTGTATCTTTTTGCATTTTTTTTATAAGATGGTCTTACAACAAAAGCAGCTTACATTAAAATGCTTACCAAAATACGATCACAGAACATTTTTCAAACATTGACGACAAAGGTACAACTTAGATCTTAACAACTAAATAAAAATGGCTGCCATGAGCAAGTAAACAACAACTATAAACCATCAAATTCATTACCAAGGATTCAAATAGTGATATTTTCAAAGACAATATGAGGTAATAACAGGAATCAGAAACATATATCTGAAGAGTGGATGGTATTTTTTTTTGTAAACAAAAGAAATATTAAGAAATTGAAATTCAGAGCTGTGTTTCTTATTGCAACAACCAAAACTGAGCGTCAAAATTACAAAATTAATGTAGAAGTGTAAAAAAATCAATGTGGCAGTATGGTCAGTGTTTGCTTGGGTACAACTTAAATTTGTCTCATACAAGTTACAAATAGAATCCCACCCAGCGTAGTATCTGTACTGTTTTGACTGTCATGAGTAAATTTGCACTGACTGTATGCCACATTTACACCATGGTAAAATTTGTGCTCAATCACACTCCAGATGTTATTTGGAAATGTTTGTAGTCCAAAAAACTTGCAATAGTTTCAACTTTCAATAATTTATGTGAGTAATTTATTGTGTGTGTAGGAAGGACAAGTGACAATGTTATCATTGAATTTTTGAACTTTCAAACTTTCATTTAACCCTTTCACCATGGTGGTTTGAACCAATCCCATTGTTTTCTATGTAAAGTTGGACCTCTAGAAAGGGAAATAGGGGTGAAAGGGTTGAGAGAGACGAGGTTGGTTTGAGGTCAAATGCAAAAAGCTTTGTTCACCATGCACATGTTTTAAAATATTTACGGCCTGTAGGTGCAGTTCAGTAGATATACACACAGTGTGTTATTGTATGTACTGGGAACAAAATGTTACAAATACGATAATATCTGATGACCATGTCTGTTGACCTGATCACTTTGAGATCCAAAAATATAGCAACACTGTCTGTACAGACATGATATTAAAGTTGAGAATATGTATTTCTATTACAGCGTTATCCCGTCATGTGGTGGGGACAGTTGGTCTTGAAAAATGAATTCAGCTCTGTTGAGATGCACTATGTGTCCGGCAACAAGGAACTCGCCCAGCAGTCGCTGCCAGCACTCCTTCCTGGAGGTACACTGCCACTCCTGAGGATAGCTCAGAGAATGCGACTCGAGCCGTCGCAGCTGGACGGGGTCTCTAGACATATGCAGGTGTGTACTTGTGGCCTCCCATAACCCAATCTATGGCAGCAGATGCGGCGCAGTTTGGCTACTTGCCAGAAATTCTTACAGAGCCTAGTGGAACAGTAGTAGCCAAGTAGTAAAATGATGACACAGACAAGTATCGTTAACACCAATCTGTTTAGTTGTGTTTGAATACCTCAGTTTAACCCTTTGAGTGCTGTAATTTTTCCCGTCAAAAGTTGAGGGCAACATTTTTATGAATTTTTTAAAAATTTTTGATAAATTTTAACCAAACAGACATCACATTTCATTGGATACACTTTTTTATCAAAATTTTGACAAAAATATGAAAAATTTGACTGGGTATATTTTATAAAGGGGATAAAAATCGACTCTGGCGCTCAAAGGATTAAATGTAGCTATCTTCTGTTCAATATATCATTAACTTCCAAAGATATGCCATGTCTGTTATGTACCATACTTGTTATTGGTTAGAGGTACCTGCATGTTTCACAATCTAAATACATGCATGTTATAATGTAATTATTGTCTGCTGTAGTCACACAGTTGTATCAAAGTTGAAACACCGTCCCTGAACATTATAGTATCGCCGGTTTCCGTCTGTAATCATGTTGCATTGAATTATCAGAATAAAAAGGCGAGAAAGTGAAACTAGGCTGTAAAATGTTTATCAGCGTAAACAATAACATGAAACACCCAACACCTATTGTAAAAAAGTGAGTTACTCAATGGAGGTCAGAAAAGCTATAAAGATTGGCTGTAAAATATCACACTGTAATACTCAAGGTACTTTGTGTGTGATCATCAAACTTTATGATGTCTGGACTCAAAAAACCTTCCGTTTTCTGTAGTTCCATCTCCACATAAGTTGACACTGAGGATTTTATAAAATATTTTTGAATGAAGATTTGTAGTAACATAGAATGCAAGATGATTCTAGGTCTAGTGTGTACAGAATAACGCTTGATTTCAGATGTAAGGTTAGGTGGCTTGGGTTTCAGTTTGTGTGTTGATGCTAGCATGATTTGTCCATGGAAAGTACAGCTCTGAAATGTACTTTTATCTGTTGACTTGTTTTTTTCCCCAGGTGGAAGGTACATACTGTTTGCTCTTAGCACTGCCATGTGGCCGGGATCAGTATGACGTCCTGGCCCAAACCAAGACTCTTCAGACAGGATTCCTCCAGTACCTGCAAGAGAAACACGCTGCCGGTATCATCAATGTGCCAGCTCCAGGTTCTAATCAGGTCAGTGCAGAAACAGCCATAGACCATTCATTTCTGCCTACCATATTTAACCTGATCGCCCCTAATTTTCATGTAAACAGGTCCACATTTACAGTTGATACAATAGGTTTGGGCTGAACCATGGTTGTGTTAGGGTTAAGGTAGAGCTTGCCTCAAAACTGAGTCTTTAAGTTCAGCTCATAACTTGGTAAAGGAAATTTTCAACTACTTTCCTGCTTAGTGAAAAATATAAATATGGGGTCACCATGGAAATTTTATGATCTCAGAAACAAATGATCTCAAATCCACCAATATTTGAAATTCTAAATGGCAGTTTTCTGTGTTAACACTTTGGGAAAAAAATTGAATTTTCAATTCCACAAAAAAAGCCTGTGAAAAGGACGTTCGCTGGACAGCCTGCAAAATGGATCCACACCAAGCAGCATGACAGAAAAATAGTGTGAATATTAGAGCATCCGAAAAACCTGTCACTAAAGAATATTTTTACCATAAACGGCCCACAAACTAGCATGTGAGTGCTATGTGGTGTTAGTAGAGCAAAAAAAAACCAGTAACAAAACAGTGAATTGCAGCTTCAGGATTGCACTGAAAACTGTTGATACACCATCTGCTACAGTGTATTCTTCAGTCGGTAGAAATTTATATTCACAAGCACTTGTTCTGTCCATGAATATGCATGGCCCCATTGATCAATCATTTGTACACTTTACACATATTATCTTTGTGGCATGTCCAGACGTCTAAAGGTTATATCTGATAACTGGTGAATATTTTTATCATGACGTATGTCCAATGATGTATGCACATGTGTCTTTGTGTGTCAGCTGCAGTCTCTGTAATTTAGGCCCTGAAACTGAATACTCTATACTGTGGTCTCGTGTGAGACACATATCCACACTGAAGCCTTCATTTACAAGATTGCTAGAATTAATTAGTTTCTCTTGGTATACAAAGGTGCAACGGCAACAAACCACTGTCAAATCAAAGGGTATATGCTATCATTTCTTTCATACATTAATTCAGTTTGAAACCCACTCTCAGCCCCCTCCCCACCCCCCTCAATTTTTGTACAGTCCCAATGTTTTCTCTCACCAAACATAGCCACTTATATTGAATCAGATGTTTGACAGACAAACAATTTGGGGGGATTATGAGAGGAGGGGAGGCTTAAATTTAGCATTGCTGAATCAGGAAAACCTGCTGTGAGAAAATGGTGCTTATCACCGATTGGATATAAAAAGAATTTTGTTTATTACCTCTGACAAGTATCTGTCTTTTGTTTTCATATTCTTCCAGGCTGCCTATGTTCTACACATATTTCCACCCTGTGATTTCACCCAGGATAATCTGCGGAGGGTAGCGCCAGACTTACTTGACAGTGTCCAGGACATCTCACATTTGATGATCGTCATAGCAACAGTGTAAACGGGAAGTGGAAAATAAAAGCTAACTAGCATGGAAGTCTTTGTAATTTACAAAACAAAAAAGTGACCTTATTGGACTCAGAAAGATGCCTCCATGCGATCACTCTCTCCCTCCATGATTTTTTTTTATTTCAAAAAGAAGAAAAAAAGAACAAAAGACAAAAACAGTAGGGGATGTGTACAGATACTTTGTGAACATACTGACATGCTAGGTCACTGTGGACCAGCTACGAGGACTCAATCTTTGCTCAATGTAAATAAGCTGCAGCGATCGGTGTAAGGACAGAACTGCCTCAACACTGATTGTGTGAACCGGACGGCTGCGTCTCGTCCACGCGTTCTGATTCGAAAATTTGGTTTTCATTTACTTTGATGTTACGGAAGTGGAAACTGCCTGTGCTGTGTGTGTGTATATTTGTGTGTGCGCCACCGTAGATGTCAACATCGCGGCAAGTCGACGTAGCTGTTTTGACTATATTGCTGTTGTGAATGGAAGCGGACGTCGTGTCAGATTATCCTACTGCTGTTACTCCCCCAATGTAACAAAGCATCACTGGTCTGGGGACGACTGTATTATGTGCTCAACAGAGAAAGGCCATCACCAATTGTGAAACCAAAATTTTGCGAAAAACACTTGAAGTGTGTGCAATACTATTATTAGCCAGCTGATTACAATGTGAGAAAACAAGGACATTTTGAATTGAACACTGCGTATAGTTCTGGTAACTATCAGCTCACAACTCTATACTGCGTCATCGTTTTGTTCACTATCAGTGACCTTGTGAGTTGCTGAGATTTCGCCTGCCATAATTTTTTCTTTCCCTCTTTGAACTCTAATGTTAACCTATTCACCCCCAATTTTCCTGTAAATGGGTCCACAATCACCGGTGATAACATTGGCTTTGGGCCATACCATTGACAGTGAAAGGGTATAGCTACTGGCTTACACAGTTCATGGGCTGTGTTTCATCATCAGTGGCCCATTGCTGACGTCTGTCACCTCTGTGACCCATACAAACTTGGTTTGTTCCTCAGCACACGATTTATTCCCAAATCAGATTTCTCCACAGTTCGGTGGGGAGGGGGTTAAAAAAAACATATCAAGAACGGCGTTTCTTGCTCTTTCAAACCGATCCGTCTATTTGGAACACGGATCTTCCCTTTATGGCCTTGGTTTCCCAGACATAAAAAATAAATCTCTGTATAATTCATGGACATATAAAAACAAAACTCTATCCTACCAAACCAATGTTTGTGAAGGCTTCTTATCAATCTGACCATCTCAATCACTGTTGTGTACATTTCTCTCTATCCTTTAAAAAAAATCACCCAAAAAATGTAAAAATTCCTTTTATAAACCATCTGGTCTTCATATTGTCTCTTTTCTGAATAGAACCACGTCATCTGAAAGTAATGAAAATCTAATTTTGGACAATTTAACTGGAAAAAATAGTCTCATTTTTTCTACAATTTGCATGTCACGGCAAAAGTATGAAAGCAGTAAAAAAAAACTACACCAGAACACTGTCATATTAAAGTACTTATTTTTTAAATCCTGTAAAAAAAGTGAAATTATTTCCCTGGTGTCGCTAGATGGTAGTGTTAATATGTGTATATGTGAAATTTATCTTTTGTACTTTGCTGTTGATTTCAATGTTTTGGACTCTGCCCTTGGATGTTGTACATAATTTGTTAGGACAGAACCCGCAGAGACAACCGAGTTGAAAAGTGCTGTTCATGGCTTTATACATGGACTGCCTGGACTATTTTGATAGAAAATAAAAGCAGAATTTCAAATTTACTCAGTGTTTGCTGCCTTTCATGTGTGTGAGGTACCTGTGTGTGGATGTCTGAAATTTGTTTGCTGTCTGTACAGATTGACGAGCCTACTGGTAGCCAAGGTCAAAGGTCACATTTACATACTGACTGTTGATTGGCTTATTCGAAGGTCAACTGTTATCTGACTCTGATGGGATTCCTTGTCAGGAAACGGATATGTAGCGCTGATAATTGACATAAATTGTACCCTAAAAGATCAGTGTCTCAGACTCAACTGTCTACAGTTAACCTGGTTTCAGTGACAGATCATTTTGATAATGGATAAAATTAGTGCCTATCTTGATAAACTACATAATGTAGTCTTCACTGTTGTGTAATGCAAAATCTTTTGATGGAGGGACCCTGTGTGGCTGTAGCCTAGCATTCTATTCGTCCGCTTGCCTCCGTACCTCCGACCCACTACCGGGTCGGAGGTACGGAGGCAAGCGGACGAATAGAATTCTAGGCTAGTGTGGCTGAGGACTATTCCAATTTTAGATCCCAAATTGTTTGTAGTGACGGGTAAGGAGATATTGCTTCCAATGCCTACTGTGACTTGACACCAGGAATTTTTAGCTGCTAGCTCTCAAACTTGGCTGACATCAACACGAAAATAGATAAGACCTGAAAATCTGTGTGGAATGAAATCATGCAGTATTTTACAAAGTGATGAATATTTTTAGAACATTGTCAGTGAGGACATAACAAATCACCAATAATGTAAACCTCAGAAATGACTTTCCATTGTCTTTCCTCCCAGATATCATCTCATTTGGATATTTGAGTTAAGTTTATGAATCTATCATCGCAATAGCACGGTGGAGTTTATATTTTCACATTTTTCATGAGCTCAGTGTTTCATCTGCTGCATAGTGCTAGGTCTAGAACTCATAGACTGGGGATGTCATGATTGAAGGGAGAAGAAAATACTGTACCCTGTCTGTTTCAGTTCTGACATTATGAAAACTGGTTCGTTGCAGCGGCATTTCTAACACAGCCTCATGCAAACCAATTTGACCCAAATCTACAGCAACTGCCTGATCGAAGTCCAACATGAGATACTCCATTTCATTGGTATTCATCTCACTGTAGCAGAATTTCTCACGTTACAAGGTTAGCATGTCACAAAACTTATTTATACATGCAAAGGTTTGAACATAGAAATGTCAAATTCAAATTCCAACAAGCAGTGACGTATGTAACCTCAACCCAACCCACCAGACTGCTTAAAGATCGGGAACAGATTGATGTAAAATCCAGTGTTCAAATTGCCATGAAATTCAACTGGAAAGTGTGGTTTTGACTTTAATATCCTAGCCACTAGGTGGCGCTATTGTCAATTACCAGTACATGGCTGGTCTTTTGGTTAAATCCAGGCATATGCAAAGAACACAAGCAGTTTATAACCGTTTATATTCAAATGGAATCCCCTTAAATAATACCAGCTTTGGGAAAAATAATCAAAACAGCAACCAAACAATTTTTTTATCTTCATCCTTGGTTCAGGTTTTATTTTGCAAAGCCACAGATAAAAATATGGCACAAGTACATTTCACTTATCAGCATGTTTGTTCACAAATAATCCCTGAAAAAGATACTTTCAAAATTTATTTTTTTCTTTGTACAGAGTTTTCATACAAAACTTCAAATTAAAAGATGGAAATAAAATGACTCCAATGCTAACTCATACTACTATTGACAACAACGAACTTGACATGGTACAATAGGACAAAAACAAAAAATATTTATTCAAACATTTGAGACATCTCAAAAAGGACACAAATACTTGTACTACCGTTGATATTACTGAACGAAATTAGACATTTTTAATTCAGAAAGTCATGTCCATGCCATTGCTTTTGATAAAGGAAATCTTTCAACATTGAGAAGCAATGATGAATCCACTATAATGTCAGAAAATAGGCACTGAACTTGACCTTGGAACTGTGTCAATGCATCACTTATCATCACACCCATTGTCAACGGTGTGACAAATCTAGGGGTGATATTTTGTGGAAAAAAATTAAATAAAAATTCCAAAAAAACTTCCCTGCTTTCCTGATTAAGTGAACAGAAAATGTGGCATGCCTTTGTTCAGCTGGCAGTGATCTTCATAACAGAACATATTCTGAGCGACCTCATTCTGGTTCAGGTCAAAGGATTTGCTAGAGTTCAAAGGCTGAATGTCATGTCATGTCAAAGGTCAATTATAATACAGACTGTGAATAACGTGGTTCCAGGAACAGATTATGACAGCCTGATATAAGCTACGAAAGTATCAGTGCCTCTCTTGGTTGGCTTGGCTCTGGAAAATGACATTACACAATTTAGTATCATGCTCTTTCCTGAGTACAGCACTGAACAGATATAAGCTGCATTTCACTGTTCTTCTGCCGATGGTACTCTTGTGTGGTGACTGGTTTTGGACTTATTTAAGGTAGTATGCGCCTCGAAATTGAAAGATTGAAAGACTTACACTTTTCTCAAACTTTCTTTTTCAAAATCAAGAATAAAAATCAGGGGTCACTGTGAAAATTTCGGTGCCAGAGAAACTAAGTACCCAAACTTTACCGATATTTGGAATTCAAAATGGCCACCATTCCTATGTTAACTCTGTCACAAAAACTAATTTTCGATTTTCACAAAATAAAACAAAAACAGACAGATCCGAACAGGCTTGTAAAAAATTGAGAGTCAAAACATCTGTCCCCGAGGCGCATTCTACCTTAAACTACAGGAGATGTACAGGGGTTTTCTCTCAAAAAATCACCGTCTCGGTGGAGGTGGTGGAGGTCTGTATGCACCTCTCTGTGGTGGAGGGGGTCTGAATCCACGGGGAGGTGGACCACGAGGCATTCCTGCAGATTAAAACAGAAAATCAAGAGAAATACGTAAATTTGTCAGCGTTTGAAGGGACTACTGACTACACTATTCCCCTTGGTTTGGTTTCTTGTCATTTCTTGACAAATTACCTATAGCTTAAAATTACACTTTCCATTACCTATTGTTTGGTCTAATCCATTAATTTTCATTTTTAAAACTGGGTCAATAGCCACGGAGAAGGTGAAAGGTTACATTGTATCAGACACAGAACTACCTTAATGTTTTTGCAGAAATGTCAAAATCAATTATATTTTACTCTTACTCTTGGTCCAGTTCAGGCAAGTCTAAAGCAGTCAATTTCTCAGAACACATTATGATTGTGTTTGCTGTATTTGGCAATGCCCATGTGGTACAAACAATTTTTGCATTGCATCTTTTACAACAGTTTTCTAAAGGTTACTGTATTGACAACATCCTCTTTACAACGCCCTCTATTGGTGAACTTTCGTTTTGGAAAACCCAGCCATGCAGCACTGACCACTGGTCAGAAATACTTACCACCAAACGGAGGAGGCCTTGGCGGAAGTTCTCCAAATCTTGGCGGTCCCCCATCGGAGGAGGGGGGAACATCCCAGGGGGCAGCATGCCAGGAGGTGGTGGTCCTTTTCCAGAAGAGAAATAAAACATTTCATAGTTAAAACACAGTTCCTCAATCACTTGTAGTGATATGGTGTAATAAATAAATAGCACTAGTGTTTGAATACTGGCATTTTAATTGCTTCTCCACAAGGCACCCGTAAAAAAATCTGAGTTCATGAAAATAAATGGTCAATGTATACTCCAGCATACAAAATATGGTACAGACTAAATCAAAACTTCAAAATTCTCTCATACCCGATCATATTTATCATCCTTAAAGGGACAAAGTCACTGTTTTTTGGTTTTCCATTAATTTTGAATGATATGAAAAGTAGTCTGTGTTGTTGGACTTCTTGAAACATGCTGATATACTGGTCAACTGTGCACAACCTCAATACTGCTTGCAGGCAGACAAGTTAAACTAAACATTAAGTAAAACATTTTATGATCTGTACCAAAAAATCAACTTCCTTACACAACTCTCACCATGTATGGCTTAACATACACTGTTACATAAAGTTTGGACCTCATGCAAGCTTTTGTAATGAAATCTGCATTGGCGGTGCCTTTCATATAGATAACGATAGCAGCTTTTCCTTACATTATAACAATGTCTGTTTATCATAGGAAAGCCAGTCCAAATAGGACAAAATCCATTTTGTCTGGCCGTCACAAACACAAACATCTGTTAGCATTCAGCAAAGAGGTAATTTTTGACAATTTTGCAGTATATGCACTGTTGTTATTTTGTACACTCAATGGCTTTAAGCAATTAGGTAATCCATGTTTTCTGATATCACAAAAAGGCAGTGACTTTGTCCTTTTAACTTGTCAGCTGAAACCTTGACATAGACAATTCTTTACACTGATATGCATGCAGTCAGAGCTAAGAAGCCTTCAACACCTTGAATTTTCACAGCTTCCATCTGGTACAATGTCGGAAACAGTCAGTGTTTCATCTAGGATGCCACACCAGGGGGGGGACTGGTCCCCCTCTACAGGAATTTTTGAGGGGGATTTTAAAATTTTAGGGGGATTTAACTGAAACATATAATCACGGCTTTACACATAAGTTTTAATGTTGCAATGATGTCACTTGTGATATACATACCACAAGCCATAAATCACTTGCTTACACAATCAAGATGCTGGACTGCAAACACCATCCTCTATAAGATTTTTTCAAAAGTCAACAAATTTGAGTATCACTGTTGTGAATGTATATAGGGCTTGCAAGAGTGGTTGATGGCTCATTAATATTCATATGCATTAATATTCCTGGAAAAATTGTAGCGTATTTTGTATGCTACAATATTCTGTATGTTTGTTTGTACTTATTCTGTATGTTTGCTTTCTTAGGGCTTAAAGTACATTCAAACATAATAACAACAGCAAGCCATTTCCACTGTACATGTACCTTCAAGGGATTTTTTTTCATTTTTAACTGAACTGTGTGCGCTTACACAAAGCAAGAAAAAATCTTTAGTAGTTATAAAGGAATGTTTTTCCATCTTCTGAAAAAAATAATATACTTGTTTGTCACGTTTTTACTGTGCTTATATCATCCCTAACCACTGTAGAGTTTGGATCAAGATTGCCCTATACAAACCAGTTAGCTGTATTTTTCTAGTGACCTAGCTGGTCTTGTAGTCTTGTGCGCAGACTCAGTAGAGTTAAAACGAACAACTTAGGAGGTTGGACTAGTCTCTGTTTGCCATGCTTTGAATGTGGAGTTTCTCGATGTCAGATTCACTCTAATTGCTTTTTGTCAGTCATTTTACAATAAACAGAAAGGCTGGTTGTCACCGACAGTTAACTTTGGGGTTTATTTGCCAAAAAATAAGTCAATGTTTGTTCACTGAATTCAAAAACCGGGCCCATTGACACTACAGCTTGCTTGTGACTCTCATTGCATGCAGTCCAGTCACAGTGCCAATGGCATCCACTGAACTGAACATGTTTATGTAACAGTAAAGTCCAATTTCCGTGTCAATTTTTGCTACCAGAATTATTTTCATAGTGTTATGGACATTCATACTATGCATAAAAACTTCAGTTTGTCTCCTTTTCTCAATCGTACAGAGATAGTTTGTCTCCTTTCTCAATCAAACAGATTTAAACACAGAAACCTTATATATAGCTAGGGCAATGAACTTTTGTGAACGTAACTCTAAATGGGCTGACAGGCTTTCATATGCAAAATCAGCGTACGGAAAGTACAAAAAGTATCAAAATCGAACTAAAATTAGTCCCTTTCATGTAAATGTTCTTGCTACACTATACAATGCCTGTTGCCAAAGTATTAAGAGGTGCCGATAACGGGTCAAAAGCATCGAAGTGTGACACCCATGATATTTGATATGCCATTCCAGCCAGCTCAGTGCAGTGCGCGATGGGTCGCCCCTTCTGTGTACAGTTGGCGGCGTGCAGCACATCAAAGAGGGGGAATCGCGCAATCGTGCAGCCTAGATGAAACAATGTCGGAAACAGTGTGGTTTTCTACAAAGTACACATGTTGGAACTCAAAAAACATCTTTGTCTCATCAAGCCTTGGTTCTATTTGAGGTACAAGTCAAAAAAACATTTTTTTTTTGCAAATTTCCTCATACTTTGTGACAAAACAAAACAAACTGTAATCAGTATTAACCTGTCTTTGTGGCAATTTCTATCTAGAGGCCATTAGAAGGGTTAGAGTATGAGCCACTGTCCTAACAAGTTGTACTTACCCATGTTGTTTGGCATCCCGCTCATCATCCTTGGGTCCGGCATATCGCCACCACCGCCTGGTGGCTGCATGGGTGGTGGCGGTACCGGAAGAGGGGGCATTCCCATTGGTGGCGGCATGCCGGGTGGCATTCCCGGCGGCATGGGCAATGGCGGCATCCCTCCAGGAGGTGGCGGGGGCATTCCAGGGGGTGGCATGCCACCAGGTGGCATGCCGGTTGATGTCGGGGGAGGTGGCATACCAGCTGTGGGGGAAAAAACAAAAATGTTTTGTTAGCAGTGTTTCCACTCGGAGGAAAATACAAAAATGGTGGTGATAGTGCGTAGAGATTGAGTGTATCAGGCTGTCTGTCACTCAGATCTTTTGGTTATCTTGTTCAATGCTGATTTTGAACGACACTACCTGAAAAACATTGATTTTGCACAAACAGGCTTTATGTTTACTTACCCTGTGTTACCCCAGGAGCAGGGGGTGGGGGAGGAGGTATTGCTGTTGTTGCTGCTGTACTCGTCGGCACTGCCGCGTCTGAGGGTTGTGACGTTGGTGGCGCATCGGCAAACAGTTGATGGGGTCGGTCAGCCTGTGATAATGGGTTCTGTGCTGCAAGTAACCTCTCTGTCAGGGGGAAGTAATATATTTACATGTAAGCTTAAATGCAAGGACAGCTACATGGGATTGTTGGCATACATCTTAATCAAGTTAAAAAAATGTAAGATAACAGCAACAGGTCCAAAAACAGTACATCATAAGACATCTCACTGACAAAGAGTAGATGTGACAGATACTAGACTACTCCCTGTCTGACATACAAGCACACCTATCTATGTACAGTATAGGTTTAGGTATCACAGGGCATTTCCAAGAATCATAAATTGATTACAGTAAACCAGCATGGGACAAGTCTGTCTGGCCCTGATGCTGGTCAGTTGATTGCACAGACTTCTTGATCTAGCTGATTTAACCCTCTCACCACCATAGTTTGGTCCAAATCCATTGCTATCAATGGTGAGCATGGATCTGTTCACTGGGAATTGGGGTTGAACAGGTCAATTATAATAGCTAAAGGGTGAAAGTTGCCAGTTTTGTGTTCGGAGCTACAAAGACAAATAATTTCCTTTCACTTTATATAATTCATTCTACAACATGAAGTACAATGTGTGGGTTTATTTTTCCAGTTCATCACAACACAATGGCTTTGAATTCTAAGCTGTTTTCTTCCACAAACTTTATGCATTGGTGAAATAAAACTTGTCCTTTTCTTTATTAAATAAACACACAGAATAACTGACACATGAATAACGAACAGCGCCACCACAAGTTGGCATTGGGAGAAGGGCACCGCCATATATGCAACACCTCACCTGCTGCTGAACCATGCCTCTCCCCTTTGGAATCTTTTTTGAATGCATATGATATCGTGATTGGTCGATTACAAAGATACTGTCCATTCATGGCTTCGATGGCTGCATCTGAAGTTTCAAAGCTGGCAAAGTTGATGAATGCGTAGCCCTTGGAGTTTCCAGTTTCTGTGTCCCTCATTATCTGAAAAAGTCAGAAAATTTGTAATGAACACCTAAAAAAATACTATGGCTTTAACTTTTGATGATTTTTTCATTATTTTCGTTTTGTGTGTCAATTGAAATTTTTGTTCTACTCTCCACAGTATGTTGAAATACCCAATATTAAGCTTGTCACAGCAGTGAGTATTTGTTCAAAGTGCACCATTATTGTCGACATTAGAATTTTAATCAAACTAAAATTCACTTGTCAGGAATAATGATTCAGTCTATACAAGTAGAGGCTGAGTTGACAAGCTGAATACTGTGTATCTCAACATGCTTTGAGAAGTACCACAACAAAAAACTGTCGTTGACATTAAAAACAAGTCATTGTCAATGACATAGTCCCCACTTGTAATAGGAGTATTAGTCTTGATGGGGCAGGGAAATGAGGTCATTAAGAAGTATCACTGGAGTGTATATGTTCAGATCTATGGACACATAGGTCTATGTCATTGTTCCCAATTTGAAACAAGAGGCATGTATAAGTTATGGTTCTAAATCAGGAAAAAAGATCAGACCTCTAGTTGTATCTGTGTATTGGCCAGCCAAGAAATACATATGTGCATAATAAATGAGGTACAAGATGTGACATCTTAAGGTCTATTATCCTATCAAAATCAAAGCGTAAAGACTTGTGGTTACTGAGATATGCATATATATGCATATTGAAGGTCAAAGGTCATCAAGGTCACGTGACATTTTGAAAAAAAAAAAAATTGTATTGCTGATTAATCCATATATGCCAAAATTCAGACCTCCAGCTCTATTGGCTGGGCCACAATTATATATGGGCATAATTAACGAGGTTAAGCATGTGTTGTCATAAGTTCTTCCAACCTATCAATATAAAGGACATAGCACTTGTGGTTACTTATTTATTGACATTATCATGTATTGTAGGTATAAGGTTATAGAGGTCACATGACATTTTGTCACATGACATTTGTCAAAAAATTTCTATCCTATAGTCTATCCCTATATACTAAAAATCGTACATTTACCTCTATTGGCTTGCTCAAAATTAGATATGCACATAATTAATGAGGTACAATATGTGGCGTCATAAGGTGTCCCATCATACCAAATATGAAGGGTGTAGCATTAATGGTTCCTGAGTTATGGACAAATATGTATATTTGAGGTTAAAGGTCACCGAGGTCACATGACATTTTGTCAAAAAATTGTATTGCTAAGTTATCCCTACATACCAAAAATCATACCTCTAGCTCTATTGGCTCGCTCAAAGTTAGATATGCGCATAATTAATGAGGAACAATATGTGGCGTCATAAGCTGTCCCATCATACCAAATATGAAGGGTCTAGCACTTGTGGTTACTGAGTTATGGACAAATATGTATATTTGAGGTCAAAGGTCACCAAGGTCACGTGACATTTTGTCAAAAAAATTGTATTGCTAAGTTATCCATATATACCAAAAATCAGACCTCTAGCTCTATCAGCTCGCTCAAAATTAGATATGCGCATAATTAATGAGGTACAATATGTGGCGTCATAAGGTGTCCCTTCATACCAAATATGAAGAGTGTAGCACTTGTGGTTACTGAGTTATGCACAAATATGTATATTTGAGGTCAAGGGTCATTGAGGTCACGTGACATTTTGTCAAAAAAATTGTATTGCTAAGTTATCCCTACAAACCAAAAATCAGACCTCTGGCTCTATTGGCTCGCTCAAAATTAGATATGCACATAATTAATGAGGAACAATATGTGGCGTCATAAGCTGTCCCATCATACCAAATATGAAGGGTGTAGCATTAGTGATTACTGAGTTATGGACAAATATGTATATTTGAGGTCAAAGGTCACCAAGGTCACGTGACATTTGTCAAAGTGTCTGAGATATCTGCGTGAACGGATGGACTCACATGGATGGACTCACGGACTGACATGACCCAATCTATGAGCCCCCTGGACTTTATCTGTGGGGACTAAAAACTGTCACTGCATCCTTTTTGCAATATGAATACTATGAGAAACTAAATTTTTATTTTTCTTGGCCTTATACATGGGAGTCTATGGACTGCCTTATACATGGGAGTCTATGGACTGCCTTATACATGGGAGTCTATGGACTTCCTTATACATGGGAGTCTATGGACTGCCTTATACATGGGAGTCTATAGACCGCCTTATACATGGGAGTCTATGGACTGCCTTATACATGGGAGTCTATGGACTGCCTTATACATGGGAGTCTATGGACTTCCTTATACATGGGAGTCTATGGACTGCCTTATACATGGGAGTCTATGGACCGCCTTATACATGGGAGTCTATGGACGGCCTTATACATGGGAGTCTATGGACTGCCTTATACATGGGAGTCTATGGACTTCCTTATACATGGGAGTCTATGGACTGCCTTATACATGGGAGTCTATAGACCGCCTTATACATGGGAGTCTATGGACTGCCTTATACATGGGAGTCTATGGACTGCCTTATACATGGGAGTCTATGGACTTCCTTATACATGGGAGTCTATGGACTTCCTTATACATGGGAGTCTATGGACCGCCTTATACATGGGAGTCTATGACGGCCTTATACATGGGAGTCTATGGACTGACTGCCTTGTACATGGGAGTCTATGGAGGTGAAAACTAAAAAGTCCTCTAACACCGCCAAATTTGATCGCATTGTGAAACAAATCGACGTGCATCTGTATGAGGTAGGGTACTATCCTTGTACCAAGTTTGAACGAAATCGCTCCAGGCGTCTCTGAGATATCTGCGTGAACGGACGGACGGACGGACGGACATGACCAAACCTATAAGTCCCCCGGACGGTGTCCGTGGGACTAACAAACTAGTGGAGAAAACGTTTCAGCTGTTGTCCCTCTAACCCACATAATATCACAGGATAAAATTGTGTCCTCTACAGAAAATTTCATTCCAATATCACATTTACGTTTTGACTGTTTCTGCTGGCCATCCTGAAGATCATAAAACTGTTTTGATTTCTTGGAAAACAGATACTTGACCATTTTCACTGCCAGGTTCCCAAATGTAGGGTTGGACTGTCAGGTTACATTACAAGAGTGCAGGGATTCAATGCAACTAAAAGAAACCACACTCCTATTTTTCTACCCTTCTCTCCCCAGTCATTGAGTGGAATAGACCGTACTTAGAAACTACCACAGGGAACTGGAATGTTAAGACTCTCTTTCTGAAAGGTTTTTGATGCCACCAGGTGGCGTAAAAACTTTCACGATTGGCTAAAAAATCAATCTGACTTACTTTAGGCGTTTGCAATATGACACCAAACGCACTGAATGTGTCATAAAGTAACTTTTCATCAATTTCTGGATCTAGATTACCAATAAATATGTTAGCCCCTACGTCCAAGTTTTTCTGATGTGCTGATGCCTGTGGAAATAATACAGACAGCAAAGTTACAACATTAGTATCAGGTGCTGCCTTACAATGAATTTCATCCACAATGAAAAAACAAATTCTCAGAGTCAAGTTTGGTCTGAAATAAACTGGACTTTGTGCATGATCAACTGAGTTCAAGGGTAAATGCAATGATCCAAGGTCATGAAAAGTCTACACTCTTTTGCTGGAAGGATTAGTAGCAACAGAAACTGAAACTGAATCATAATCCTTGTGGAAGTCTGTTCCTTGTGACTTTTTTAACAGAATGTAACATATTGTTTATCATTTTATTGATCATATTTTCACAATATATTCACAAAATTTTTGTACACTGGAAATAACTACAATTCTTTCATCATAGTTCAAAGATTAGATTTATTGAACACTGTATTATCACTTGTAGCAAAGGTGTTATAAAGTATAACAGTGTGGAAGGTGGATGTCTTGAATGTTCCTTCAGATTGGAAAAGCATCAACTGATCTTAGAATCTCTCCACTGATTGGTTAACCTTCAAAGGAAATAAGCCAATCAGAATCATTGTTAAGAATCAATTAACTGTATCACTGCTTCCTATTGGCTGGAAGCATGGGACTAAGTTTACCTTATTGACTCTGATTGGTTTACCATAGAGTTTGATCATGTTCATAATTTTGATGGCGTAGTCTGCATCTTCTTCGCCAAGGAATTCTACGAAGCCGTAACCTTGGTGCTGTTGCGTGACCCTGTCTTTGGGCATGTGAGTGTTCACTGAAAACAAATCAGAGAGAATTTATGCATCATTAGAATAAAAGTGTATTCCGCAGTGGCATTTCAGTTAAGGATGTGAATGTTACCAGTGTTTGGTGATCATTAGCTCTACCAAAGGTAACCATATGGCATTCTTACAAGTCAGAGCTTATTTTCCAAATCACAAGGCTACACTATCCTCTTCAGGTAGCTGCCTGAAGCTCCAGCAGCCAATGGTCTGAGCGCTGTACAAGGATTTAACATTTAAAGAATATTGAGTACTGTAGTAACATTACAGACTGGCTACTAAGAGTTTACTCCCTAGTTTTGATTTTGGCACTAATACTTTGAACTCATAAGAGAAAACTGCAATTTCAACAGAGATGTATACATGAATCTGTTCACCCCTTTTCCCTGTGAACATGTTCACTTTGACAATTAATAATAATGATTTTGGGCCAAACCAAAGTAGTAAAAGGGTTAACGAAACTTCACACATGCCAACACATGCAAGCATGTGTGTACACAAACACTTTTGCCGTCTGATGATGCTGAGGAATACTACATCTGGTGCACATGGTTGTAAAGCACGCGCCTCTTTATGGCAACAGCTTAGCGCTACCCGTTAATTTTTGCGTAGATCAGCTGAGCAAAAAATATGCTCTGGCTCGCGAGAATGCTGGTGCAGTGCATAATCAAGAGTTCTCCACACAGGGATTTGTATGGTTGGGCCACCCCTTGATTGTGAGCACTCTCCTCATATGTTGATAAACAAACAAAATTTCCAACAAAGGAATATGCACATTATGCATTGTTATTTAAACTGACCATCCCTCTGATTTTCCACGCTCTGAAGAACACTGTTAAATCACAGAGCTGTGTTGTATTGAACAGATATTTTTTTTGTACAGGAAGAACCAAAGATTCTACTAAAAGTGGAGACTGAAAGATATTACTTACCGACAGGTCCTGCCTGTAGGAACAGTTCCCATAGTAACGCCTCTGATACCTTCTCATCTAAACCACCAACATAAACTGTGGCATCTGAATGGGATGAAAAGTATTTATTAAGATGTGAGTAACACAACAAAATAGAAAATTTAACTGTACTTAACTGTCTATTAGGGACTGGTGAAAATTTCCAAGAGAAAACCAAACTATATCATCCACTCTTCCAACTACCATGAAGATGAAGAGTTGTTAAGCTAGACTTTAAAACACTTACAGGTTCTGATTTTGATCAAATCTTATAGTTTCTCCTGACATTCAAACTCCCCAGTGTTGGCAGGTGGGTAACTCTATCCCATTAAAAACAAATATTTCACTCATGTATCCTCTTTTAATATCTATCTCTGAAGGCTGGCAGTTTGGACATCACAGGAGCGGTGATAGAGTTAAGAATACTGTAATGTCGAGAGATGGCAAAGCAATGTAGAGATGTGCAGTCAGGATCACAGAGTCACCAGTACGCACTACAGAGCTTTGAAGGCATGTGGTTGTAACTGAGAACTGGAACTACACACAACCCTGTACTGATGTGAAGCGCTTGAGGTGTGAATGTATGATGCACTCTTACAGGAAACAGTTTTCTCAGGGCACAAACCTTACTGGAGAAGTAGCAGTAGGTAACCTGGTTCACAGTTCCTCTATCCATAGATAGAGGGACTGTGCCTGGTTCCAGATGTATCCAAAGTACAAGGGAAGATGGCTTGATAAACAACAACACAAGGGGTTGGGGTCTTATGAAAAAGGTGCATTCGGGCAGTAGGAACATGGAGCTGACTCAAAAAATCAGGATACCATGCACGTGACGGAAGCAAAATAAATATTTTCAAAGTCCTCGTACAGCAACAACCAAATTCAAATACTGTATGATCGACATCGTGAACAGAACATAGCGAGTGCATAGAACTGTTTGTGTTTCTGACGTCGAACATTATTGCGTCCCCTCCGCCCCCCCCAAAAAAAAACCCCACCAAACTATGTAGAGCGTGTAGTTCCAGAACACAAAAGCAACGCATTTTACTATATTTCTGGCACTAGATATATTTACATTCTCCGATAGTCACGATCACAATGATGCCACACGTGTGCTCGACGTAACGAGTATGGACATATCAGACGTATTTCTACTAAATAAATCGACAGCATCGTCGGCTAAGGACTAGAAACTGATTTACAATGTTGAGAATGCTGAAGCGTAACCATGATATCGATACAGATGCTAAGAATGTGGAATTAAACGACAATTCATTGTGTTACCTTGGTTTCTTTCTGAGATCGGACCGGCCGCCATTTTGACGCACGCCGCTCTAGCGTCGTCTGTTTGTTTGTGATTTGCTTCCACAAAACCCGGAAATGAAACTCTCCCACAAGTGAATACCCGATACCCGAGTGAATAGTAGTTTATGAACAGTGTCGGCGGTAGTATTGGGTCCGCACCCGGCTCCACACTCGAAATGCACACACCACCGCTTGTGTTCGGTATGTGGAGTGCCGATTGCCTTAGGTCAAGCGGACAGCAAACTTTGAGCCTGTAACCGGCTGTGCCTTACGTTTTCCTTGAAATGCATAGGAAACTGATCAATCTAGTGAACCTGACAGTGACCCAGCGCCAAGCCACACCTACGTAGGAACACAGACAAACAAGTGGTGCTGCACTGCAGAGGCGACGTCACCAACTGCTCGTATATACAGGTGAACTGGTCATGGGTTTAGTTGCTATACTTGGTTGGATTCTGGTGCTCCATTTCTTATTTATCTTCATAATAGAACACGAAAGCAAGTGTGGAGAACAGCATATTCGATACACTGTAAGTACATTCTGATTCGTTTGCGAACTTGTAATTAATTTACGATCACTTGTTATGCAAATTACACCACAGCATTATCCGTGATGCCGTAAGGTAATGCGAACACAACAGACAATATAACAAAACGATAAAAAGCATTTCATTATTAACACAACGATACAAGAGACATCCAGTTCTGGCTTGCATATAATGGAAAGATTTCAAACGCGAGACTGCAAAATAACTAAAAGTGATATATATATATATATATATATATATATATATATTATTCCTTTACGTTTTTTCCTTTTAGTGTGCTCAAGTTAAGGCAAACAGGATTTCCGGTTCCCTCTGTCACAAACTTTGCGATGACCAATATTTTACCAGCTCCAAGAGGCAGTGTTTAGCAGGCAACCCGAGCAAACAGATTCTTCAGTTCCTAGATTGGCCAGGAGATGACCTCGGAGACATAGTGGTCAAGTTCAGAACCCAGTGGTACCAAGACTTCACCGACCATCTTGCCGCAAAATTTAACCTCACGCACCACGCGAAACGTTTGTGTCTCCAGGAAACCCAAAACGTTAAGTTGTGTGATGTGTACGTGGCAACGTTAATGACACTCACCGACTCGAACACCGATGGCCAAATTGACGATATAGAAGCTGCCACAGTTTCCACACTCTTGAAAAACAGGGAATTTTTTATGCTAACCCTTCTGCATAAAAGCGCTCTCATTCCAGAACTAGTTGGATTTTGTGGCGGCATGTACGCCGTTGAAAGTGTTGACTATACAGGTATGTAATTTAGACATTTCAGGAAACATTTTACACACTCGAGGGATAATTCCCGTAGAAATCTGTCAGCCGCGTGTCACATAAGCCGACCGGGCTTTTGAAAATCATTTTTTTAGTATGATTAGTATACTAAGTTAGAGAATACAATTTCTAACTCATGCAAGTTTCATTGGCGTGCAGCGCTCTCGGATAGATACGCTTCCTGTGGGTTTTGAAACAGTCATCAAATTGGGTACACGAATGTTTGCATGGTTTTTTTTGCAGATTTAAAACTTGACGCAGTAGTATTTTCGGAGCCATTTCAATGTAGTTTGCTTGGATTTGAAACTTTAACTGAACATTTAATTTTACCGTTAAGTATATGCAATTGACGTTTCCAGTACGTAAGTCTAGAGTAATAGTCAGTCTTTTTTTCTTTCAAAAGGTTAATGAGTTTACATGAGTTTCTTCTCATATTTCAGACCGACGATTAGCACATCGTTGCCTTCACTCTTGCCGACTTTTTTTTCTCGGTAGAACCTTCATTTTCGAGATGTGTGAAGTGTTTATAGAGGAACATATTGATTTATTGTTACCAAAACTTGACACGCACAATTTGCCATCACTTCATTAGTGTCTCATAGTAGTGAAGTCCTGGAGTTTAGTAGCGTGCCTTGATGAGTTTGAAACGCAAGGCCTTAACTTTTATGTTTGTTTGTTAACGTGTTTTTATCAATCCCGGTTGACTTGAAATATACTATTTCCGCCGTTTATATTGATGCACTTGATTATTTCTTTTTCCATAATTTGAAGTGCCCCTAACACTCTCGGTTGTCACCATCAATAGTGATCCTTATGCCACATCCCAGTACTTTTATGAAAGTATTTTACGCACAAATTTTGATAATTTTGATTACGGCTTGCGTGCAAAACATGTTGTTTATGAACTGCCTGCGAAGGCGAAGTTTATATCTCTTCATATCTTCTTTTCTTTCCGTTTAATTTTTAGTGGAGCAAGTAGTCGGAACAACGGACCACTTACTCGACGTTTTACCGATCCAAGGATTGGACGTATTTGTTTCCGCCATCCCGGAATCGATTCTGGAAAGCGCCCAACCACTCGCCCATCTATATTTTGACACTTTCAAGCGAAAGTTTCTTCCAAGCCGCAGAGATGAGGTGTGGCTAACGAACCAGTTTTTCGTGGTTCTAAAGAGGCTGGCTGACTTCAACGGCATCCACATCCACATGTGTGACATTCACTGGGCCAATTTCGGGGTGATGACGAGGCGCGGAACAAGGACGCGATTGGTGCTGCTCGATTTCGATTCGCTGTTCCCAACGGCGGCCGCCAATCACAAACTACAGTCGACGTCATGTGACAGTGACGACGACTGCGCAATTGGGGACTACGATGACTGCATGTCGCGCTGCGACTCCAACTTAAAAACTTGCGGCGCTGAACTCAACACGCAAAACTTGAATATTCTTTGCCGGAATCTGCTTATCAAGATATGGATGCCAGCTCTCGAACACCATGAAGATGACCTTGACAGGTCATTCCCTTATACACAAGTAGTTGAACTTTTTGAAAAATGTACTTCTCTTCCTTTATACGAGGACAGCAAAAGTTACATTCAAGACGGAATTGAACCCATACATGACAGTTTTCAAGCAATCACCGGACACTATGACTGATATGAAAGCCATTTTAATAGATTTTTCTTTCTCTACGCTGTTTATGATATTTTTCTTCAACCAGACTCGTAAAAACATTCCGATTTTCATGAAAATGTAATTATTGCAAACTCTTGATATACAACTTGTTTATTTAAAGTGTTGGATTGTCACTGTTTAATTAATTGTACTGCCAAGACGCTTTAAACACTGTGTAATATTTACCCATCGAATAGTTTTTCAGTAACTAGTAGGTTAATTATCAATTTTAGGAATGACACTTAAAAGTTTAGACATTTCGGATCATAATAGTATTCGTATAGCCTCTTTGGTAGTATACGCATACATTGAAAGGAAGGCCGGGGTACATGCATTCAAGAATTTGTGAAGGTAAATCTAAAATGTGATGAATAACAGTGCACCTTTAAAGGCTCGGGGATCGTCTTATGGACCTTTAAAGTTCCCGACTCCGTGTCTTGTGACTTGCTTGATCTTGCATATGCACATTTGAAAAAGATCGTCACAAGGAGTGCGCATGCCTGGAACAACGAGACTTTAGTCATGCCTACCGGGAAACCTTTCTGTTTTTGGCCTTTTCAGAAATTACCGCCAACTGTTTCCGTAGAGACTCTGTAATTGATATGGTGTTACGTGGGGTAGTCCCTTTTTAGAAACGAATATTGAAAGCGGTTCCAGCATTTAGCCTTCCTAATATAGTACTTTCAAATTCAAAAGCTTTTCCAAATGTTTTGGTTTTCTTTTTTTTTGCATCGGCGGTATGGTAACCACTGTTGGAGTCGGAACTGATGTCGTACTACTTTTTAAATTTTTCTCGACATGAGACACGTACGACACAGTCTGCGACAGAAGAAGCCTATTTTTAAATTTCAGTCTTTGTTCGGGTAAGTAACTATTTAATTTGGCCTATGTACATCGCAAACGAAATCACACTATGTCCGCTCCGTTAATTTTAAACTTCTACATGTCCAAACGTAAATCTACAATGAAGTGCAACGATTGCCCGTTGACTAAGGGAGTGAAGATCCGTCAAGGAGATTTAATGTTGTGCCAGAACTGCAATAAGAAGAGGTTTGGCAGGCTATCGCCAGAGCCGGTCACGACACCAACCAAGATGGCCGACAACAATAGCGAAGTGAAGGTCATTGACGCCGACTGTGATCAACTTCAGCGTCTACTTCAACCGGTTTTAGCACAGTTAGCGGAGATAGGGAAGGACTTACAGGATGTCAAACATCAACAAACACATCTGGCTAGCTCTATGGACTTTTTCAATGCCAAATTCGAGGAAATGTCAAACCGCATCGAAATCATGTCTCGGATCAACCTACAACTTCAAGAAGACAATCGAGAACTGGGTCAACGTGTACAGGCACTGGAGAAGGAACTAGCCAGTCTCAACCAGTATCATCGTAGAGTCAATCTAGAAGTCTCTTGTGTCCCAGAAAGTGACAACGAGGACGTTACCGCCAAAGTGCTGTCAATATTTAAGAAGATAACCCATCAATTTCTGATAGCGACATTGACATAGCCCACCGTACGAAAGCTGTTGACCAATCCAGTGCCACGTCTTCCCGCGCTCGACCTAGACCTATCATCGTTAGATTCACAACCAGGAAAGCCAGAAACTCCATATACGACAACAGAAGAAAATTAAAGGGTACCACTGCCAGAGACTTCTGACTTGATAGTACGTCAAAAATTTCATCAATGAAAATCTACTACCAGCAACACGTCAACTACTATACAAAGTAAACATATCCAGAAAGGAAGCCAGATACCAGTTCATGTGGACTTACAATGAAAAAATCTATATCAAGAAAGACATCAATTCAAGACCACTCATTATATCAAGAGAAGCTGTTCTCAGCCGCATTATTTAGTACAAGTAAGACACTTAAGAGACAGCCATTCAAAAAATCTACTCCTTTTTCTCTATTTGGTTGGCTAACATCTAACTACTACTTTTCTAAACCATGTTTGAAGATAATGATGTAAATGACAGTGAAATAGTAAATGTAAGCCACTACTCCATGCCACCGCATGATTTTGATGATTGTTTTAATTCAATATTTCAAAAGTCATTCTGCTTATCCCATGTCAATATCAGATCTCTGCAAAAAAATGTTGACAGCTTAAAGCTACTGTATGAAGACATCATTCACTCTCAATTTGCAATAACAGGCATTTCAGAGGTTTGGGACACGATAATCTAAGTCTATATAGTATACAAGGCTACACACTAGAAGTCAGTTCACGAGAATCAGGTAGGGGTGGGGGGGTTGGGGCATACATTCACTCATCATTAGTTTATAAATTGATTAAAAAGAATGTGATACATTCAGAGTCTCTTTGGTTGGAGGTATCAGTCAATAATACTAAAATAATAATAGGAATCATCTATAGAAAGCCAAATACCGATATCTCTGAGTTTCAGATTAGTCTGCTTGATGTGCTAAATACGTTCAAACTTGATAAAACTAAATGTATTTTAATGGGAGATTTTAATATAGATGCCAGAACACATACAACTAATGTTAATTCCTATTTTACATCTCTTGAATGCCTTGGTTTTCACCAGTTGATTTCTACACCTACCAGAGTGACCAGCTCATCTGAAACATTAATTGACCATATCTACACTAATATTGTACAGTATCCAATTCATGCCGGTACTTTAATTACAGATATTTCTGACCATTTTCCAGTTTTTATTGTCATAGAAAATATGACAACAAATCTCTCAAAACAGTATAAAGTCTCATATAGAAATTACAAATTCTACAATTCTACTCGCTTCTGTGAAGATCTAACTCATGCTCCGTGGGATCGAGTTTAACTGTAAGGATGCAAATGAAGCATATAATAATTTTCAGAGTGTTTTCGATGAGTTGTGCAATAGACATGCTCCCATTAATGTACAAATTCGCAGTACAAAGAAAAACCGGAAACCATGGGTCACTAAGGCAATTAAAAAATCAATTAATACAAAACACAAATTGTATAGTAAAGTGCTCAAATCAAACTTTGATGTCATTGTTGTTGATAGATATAAGAAATTTAGAAATGTGTTGTCTACTGTTCTCAGGAAAGCTAAACAAATGTATTACAACAGTATTTTTATGGAAAACAAGGGTAATACCAATGTAATTTGGAAAACTATCAAGCAAGTCCTCGGAAGTCATGAGGAAAAGGCTAAAAATACCTTGCCAGACAGCCTACGAGTACTGACAAATGGAGTGCATAATACATTGTCAGCAAAACCTGACATAGTAAATGCATTCAATAATTATTTCGTCAACATTGGACCTGACCTTGCCAACAACATCAATTCTCCTCATAAAAACTTTAATAGTTACCTCACTGAACCCACAACACATTCCTTTTTTATGTCCTCCACTACACAATCTGAAGTTCATAACATCATTTGCACCCTGAATCCAAAAAAGGCATGTGGCCATGACAAAATGCCAGCCAGACTTATAATTGATGGGGCAGCTATAATATCAAAACCCTTGGCATATATATTCAATCTTTCATTTCAGACTGGAATTTTCCCCCAATCTCTAAAAATAGCCAAAGTCACACCAATCTTTAAAAAAGGTACAACAGATGATCCAGGAAATTATAGACCTATATCAGTATTGCCCCTGTTAAGTAAGATTCTAGAAAAAATTGTCAATGCACGCTTAATTCAGTACATAGAAAAAAACAATATTTTATATGAGCATCAATATGGATTTCGTCATAAATACAGCACAAAACTTTCAATTGTAAATCTTATCAATTATCTTATCAAACAACTTGATAATGGCAAAGTAACACTTGGTATTTTCCTTGACTTCTCTAAAGCTTTTGATACAATCAATCATGAAATTCTTCTTTCTAAGCTTTCTCACTATGGTATTCGAGGTCTTCCTTTACTTTGGTTCAGAAATTACTTACACAATAGATCCCAACTAGTCTCTGTCAATAATAATGCCTCATCATACCTTAATGTTACATGTGGAGTACCACAAGGATCTGTCCTTGGACCTACCCTATTCTTACTATTTATCAATGACATTGCCCGTTCCTCCACATACTTCAATTTTAGATTGTTTGCTGACGATACCAATCTATTTCATACGTTCCCTGCTAACCAAGTTAATATAAATTTAAATACTGTCGACATTCACCTCAATACTGTAGTGGACTGGTGCAGGGCTAACAAACTTACTGTAAACTACTACAAAACAAATACATTGTCTTCAGAAATCATAACAAACATATTTTCTTGAATGGTACTCTACACATCAATAATACAGTTATCAATGAGGTTGAAGTGACATCATTTGTAGGTATTCACATGGACAGACATCTTAAATGGTCAAAGCACATTAAAATGATTAATTCTATTATCAGAAAAAAATTGGCATCCTTTTCAAATTGAGACAGTTTTTACCACGCAATATCCTTATTCTTCTATACAAAACTTTCATCCTACCACACATCACTTATGGTCTTGAAGTTTGGGGTTCAACATATCCCTCACATCTCAATAGTATCTTTCTTTCGCAAAAAATGGCAGTCAGAGCTATAACTTTCAGTGACTTCACAGCAAACTCAGCTACTCTTTTCAAACAACTTAATATTCTCGATATATACAAATTACATAAATTACAGATCAGTACATTCATGTATGATCTTATAAATAATAACTTGCCACACAGTCTTACAACATACTGTCAGTTGCCTTCTCATTGCTACAGTACACGTCATAAAATTAATGGTAACCTTTATGTCCCAAGTGTCAACACTTCCTTGGGTAAATTCTCGATATCATATACAGGCTGCATCTGTTGGAATACATTACCTAATCAATTAAAACAAAAACCACTAGAAGTTCGTTCAGACACTCCCTTTCAAGTCTCCTCATACACGGTTTTAGTGTTTTACATGACGAAGAGTTATATTCAACTTTACAAATATGTAATTCATAATATATAAATATATATATTTCACTATACATTTTTTTTTGTTTTTGTTTATTTTATTTTACATATTTTCTACTTACTCGTAATGTATTTATTTAGTTATATATTTATTTATTTATGTAGTTGTTCTTATTCACTTAGTTTTTTTTTTTGTTTTTTTGTTTTTTGTTTTTTTTTGTTTTTTGTTTTTAAGTAATGAAGAGTTATATTCAACTTTACATATATGTATATCATATTTAAATATATATATATTTTATATACGTTTTTTTTTTTTTTTCTTTTTTTCTCTTATCGTTTTCTTTTTTACGCATTTCTACTTACTCGTAACGTATCTATTTAGTTATATATTTATTTATGTAGACTAGTTGTTCTTCTATTCACTTAGTTACTTTGTTACAATTAGGTTACTTTGCAATCCCACTACTTTCATGTACACTACCCTCGATATACTTCAGTTTTCTTTTTTCTTCTTCGTTTCCTTGCTTTAACATCAAATGGCTTTGGGAACGGACTAGACTAGCATTTGCTATTTTCCGTTTCCATTTACCCTTTATCACAGCACAACTCAGATGTACATTCATCATTGAATTGTAATGTTATTATGATTAAGGGTAATAAAGATTATTATTATTATTATTATTATTATTATTACAGCTGCGAGTGCTGGAATAAGTTGTAACTTGAAAGCATCGTTCGATGGCCGATACATATAGCGAACAAGTGTTTGCAAAGGCGACACATCTGAGCGACACATCTGACACAATCCGAACTGCAGAGAGATCGAAAACGAATATAAGCCTAAAAGATACCGGCAACATCTCAGAGAAGTCCAAGTTAACTCTAGCCTTCCCGCTGTGGACGTTTGTGTCCCCCGAAAATGTATTGTGAACATCGTATAACACTACTGTCTATATGAAAACCAACAAAACAAAGCAAAAAAACAAGCATGTGTGTACCAGGCAACATTTCGGTTGACATTATTATGGTGCGTAAACGGGCCATTTTCCGCCAATAATTTTCCAAATTCATTTTCATTGCTATGAAGGCCTGAAGCACACAATTACAATTATGTCCCACGGTAGTCAAACGGCCGAATAATGGTCAACATTTAATATCATAATCAAAATTTCATGTTGACTGAGCCGCTGATATATATGATCATATAATTCACAGACGTCGTTTATTCGCTGCAATTCATTTTGATCCGTCACTTTGCACGTTTATAAATGATTTCTTCAGTTTTCCCCCACCACTTTCTTTTTATAACACACCTGTAACCCACTTATTAATTCAGAAAGCAGTTTTCAGTTTCCCATCAGATAGGGTCAAAATTAATATAGAAACTAGAAGAAAGTTAAAACAGAATGTTAACCCTCCCCAAAGTTTACATCCTTCCACCCCCTCAAGGATAATGAGAAAAAAAATGGCGGGAAATCGGTCACGGGGTGCATGTTAGGGGGAATCGCAGTAGAGGAAGAAAATTTAAAATGACAAAATTATGACTGTTATCATGGAAACTTAAAAACTTAATTGCGATGAGAGAGAGAGAGAGAGAGAGAGAGAGAGAGAGAGAGAGAGAGATGTATTCGGCTTGTGGCAAGTCATACACATCTCTTTTTTCACTAAATCTTGGAGCTGTAGGATTTACATCGCCTACAAACGTATAAAAACCTATGTAGCGTTCTTGCGTAATTATGTTGGTTGTCGCGTAGACTTGGTTCAAGTCTGTGATTTGTGAATGTTTGAGTGGGGTAAACGCGATGATTTGTGTTCTGTTTAAATGTGAAACGCGTGAGTGGGGTGAACGCGATGAGTGGGGTGAACGCTATACAGCATATACAGGGGAGTTTCTCCCGGAATCCGGCAGAAACTAACTCACTACTGCGCAGACTCAAAGGTAACGCGTTCAATCCGTAGGAAAACCTGGCCTGGGCTGCTAAATTCCAAATAGGTTTGTATGAAAAAAGAAGAGACATACGAGAAACTGCTGCAAATGATTTTATTTTTAGAAATTCACCGACTTGAATCAAGTCCAGTTGTCGCGAAGCATCTGTTCTTTATAATATTGCCAGTGGGGGCGCGCTTCTTATCCATATCTGGCACGCGTGCGGCCATGAGAAGAGCGGCCTACTTTTGTTATCTTGAAGGCGATCAAAGTGTGATTGGATTTTTGGGTTAATTATGTTTAGTCCATTTAAATGGCTTGGCAATAGACTGCGACCTAATCATGGATAACAGGAATTGTTGATACCATGCAACCCATGTCAGAAGGCATCCCCCAGGCAAGGTCTCACAGTTTACATTACCTTCTGTTCTCTCATATACATAAGCTTATTTCTTGTAAGTTGAAGGCTAGGCTGAAATTAATTGAAGAAATTCCCGAAGGAAACCCCCGATGAAAAATGTTTGATTGAAACCGTCTATCTGTCGTCTGTTTGTACCATTTTTCAAACACAAAAGACGCTGTCACTTTAAAAATACAAGAAGTACGATCAATTAAATTAAGACCTGGTTTTGTGACAAATACCAGTATTGCAAACGATGAAAAATTTTGCAAAAAGTTTTTTTTCCTGAAAAACTCAGTGAAAACCTACGGGCGCACATACGTAAAACAAAAAAAAATACCTAATTTGGCCTTACGCCCTGCACATTTACCAGTAGGAAATTTCCCCTCCACAAGTTTGAACTATTGTTAAAGGTCAGTGGTAAAATGCCAGGGGGTGACTGTCCTTTAGTTAGAAAAGAAGGGTCACACGAAATACAACATTCTGGTTTCAAAATCTTTTTTTTTATTTCAAGTGAAAACAATACACAAAACTCATCCCTGAAATTCCCATGATGCATCTACGTCAGAAAAATGTACAACAGTGAGAACAAATGAGATGAAGAAGTATAAATGCCTATACAATTGTTTCTAAATTGCTGGAAATGTTGCAATTGTAAGTGGGCAAGTGAAATAATTTTGGCAATAGAAAAAGAGCTTGCCTCATTCAGTAAAAAATTTCATAGTAATTTTAACATTTTCTACACATGTGAATAACACCATTTTGGAAATTTGTTGAGAAGGTTCGATAGTTATTAAAATTCATGGTTACCATGGTTACAAGCTACAATTCTGTAAATACACAATAAACAACTGATAAACACACCCTGTTTATCAAAAGATGTATCAAAACTGATATGTAGAGTCAATGATAAAAAAGATTCCTTTTATACATTTGCACTCCTGACCTTGAAAGTTAATGAGATGCATATATGATAATTAGATGCCATACAGACCAACTGAAAACACACAGTATTACAGCTACAGTTGAATGCTGAGGTAGAGTAAGTTTTACCAAATGCATATTTTGTGCTGAGTCCAGTCACTTTCAGCCCACTAGTAACAAAGCATTATGGGATGAATAAATTAGTGAACGTCTCCAATGACTGTGTGAATTTATTGTTGTAACTATGAAATATGAAAACATATTTACCTTATGCCCATATTATTATCTATTTTTGTGTGTGATAGAAAAGAAATTCTATGTGGACAAAAACTAACATGCCCTAAAAAAACTGTAAATGAAATTTGGTGATGTTGGTTATTTTGATGTATTTTCTGTTGGCAAAGAGGTTTCGTGTAGCTCTCATCTATAAAATATTGCTATACCTTTCCCTAAAGTCAGATTGGCCGATAAAAACATCCTGAATAAAGTTCCTGTGACACATTTCTATATTTAGTCTGTATATGCATTGTAATGCTTAAAATAACACATTATTGATGTGTGGCTACCACTAAAATTTTATCTCCAATTTATCAACATATAAATTCTCCTAACCAACCTTAACCCTTTCACCATAATGGTTTAGCCCAAACACATTGTTGTCAATGGTGATTGTGGACCCGTTTACAGGAAAGCGGGGGTGAACAGGTTTTCCCCTTTCATCACCATACTTAAGTACATTCTTATTGTTCTAAAAGTGGGGGATGGGTGAGCTTATTTGCTGGGAAATGGGGGTGAAAAGGTTGTGGAGATATCAGAACCACAGGGAACTCTGACTGAATGACAGTAAACCAGTAAATAGAAATAGTAAAAAATAAATATAAAACGGTCACAAAAAGAATAAACAAACAAGTAAACAAAATACACAAAAAGTAAACAAAAACAGGCAAATGACTTTGCTTGTTTTAGTTTATTGTCAGTTTTTTTACTGTTTTTTTTTCAATTTTTTTTATTTTTGTAATTTTTATTTACTTGTTCACTGTAATTCAGTCTGAGTTCCCTGTGATCAGAACACTGCTGAGCAACAAATACTAATCAATGTTGCATGTGATATGCAGATCTTATGATACTGTTTTACTGTTTATGTCTTAACAAAATACAAGTATGTGAACATGTCCCTTTTTCAATACTATTCAATCAGTGCACTTGTAAGGAACTCTCAAACCTGACACTGAAGGCAAATTCAAAAGGTGCGTGACAAAGTAGAATTTTTCAATTCAACTTTTGTTCAAGCAGAAATAGAGTACTGAACTTGCTATCATTATATCAAAGCACGGCAAGTTCAAGGCTAGCATACCATTGTGGCACGGAGCAAGGCACTTTACGCCTCCCTGCTTCACTGGGTAGAGGGCAGTGTGCAACTCATCTTTTAAATTGGGTTTGGGCTAATGTGCAGCATCTCGGAAGCTGTTATCCAACTGGTTGGCTAAATCTGACTGTAATCATTGAATTATACAAAACAGACTCCCTAAGTTGCAGTGAATAGCGACAATCGCTCAATCAGATATAACCTTACAAGCCAGCTGCACATCAGCAGTTGGGTTTTTGATTGACGAGTGATGGACTGAATAAAACAGTCATTGGTCATAATAACATTGTGGAAATAGCTAACAGCATTCAACCATTGCAGCATTTCATTTTGAAGCTGCCATATGTCATCTGTGCATTGCAGTACCTTAGTAGGCAGGGAAGGCATACTATGCCATGAGACAATTAAAGGGACTACGAGAAATCTTATTCCTATCACAGTTTCATTAATACTTTCTGTTTTCAACAAACACGCTGAACCTCTATACAATGAAAGGGCTAACCTGTTGTCATAGGAACAAATGACTAAATTTCATATGGCACTAGTAGAGTTGCTTGTAGTATTCATGGAAGTTAGCCAATTCTGTTACCCAATCTGCAGTAACACTACCATTCTTGTACAAAAGGCACAGAGCACAGTCGACATGGTGATTCTGTCAAGGGTATCACTGATACTGATAGTGAGACATTCTTACCGTTGACTGGCAATGGAATGTAATAGACAAAGCTCTCAATGAGGCCATTTCAGGTCTGTCCTGCTCAAGTTCAAGCCAATATAGCCTAGTTCAGTGTGCCGTTATAGCCATATAGGCCAAGTTTATGTTACGCAATTTCTTGGGGTCTTGCTGAGCCAGACTGCTGAGGGCATATCAGTGTTAGGCAGAGAGGCAAAATCAAAGACAATTGGGAAAACACTGAATAACTTTCAAATCACCATAGTCCCAAGGGATCCTAATTGCTTCATAAAGCTATTGAACTCCCTAAGAACACATCATCACTTTTCATGCTTTTGTAATGGAGATTGGACTCAGTGTCCTTCGGGTACACTGGCAGAGATAAGAATATGTGAAGTCGAGCGGGGACATTAGCAAGTGTAGTACGGTAGCAATGTAATTTGTAACCTGAGAATTGGCACCCTTGTGTCAGGAAAACAAGTTCGAGCATCAAAAGGCAAACCACCAATTGAGAAGTATGCGTTCAAGCATGTCAGTCAGCTGGCAAACAACAAACCAGGGACCTATCCCTTGTTTGCTTGGAGCTGCACATAAAATGTTCGTAATTTGTCCCAGAAAAGCAAGCTCAGCATCGTGTGTGGTCCCAGCCTGAAATAGGACGCCGCCCACCTTTGTAGAATCCCCAGATACCCTCCTTCCTCAGGATCTTCCAAAAGCAGTCAAGAAATCCTGTGTAGAATTTGCCCTTCCCGTTGGCATCCACGCCTTGGTTGTACAGGCGTGTGCTGACGACATCAAAAGGTGTCATGACGATGGTTACCACGACGCCGCTGATGCAACTGGCGGTGAACGGAATCATCCAACTGCCTGGCTTAAATATCTGAAAAAAAAAATATTTGAATGGTTACATCTATTTATTTATTTTACACTTCTTTGAGTGGACAGGTTACTCTTTTAATAAATTCTAATGGGATTCAAAAATTCAAAGAGATAGATATGGTTAATATTAAGTAAAACCTGTCTGAGAAGATCAGAGTAACCTTCTTGTAGATATTACTGTATTTGTGTTCCTTCTAACCTGAAAGATTTCTGAATTCTTTGAGTCAGTTTAGGAATTTCTGGAGATTTGCACGGGCCAGCCCCATACCGATGGTGAAAGGGTTAATGTATGCACGGTTTTCTCTCGACTGCGCGATTGCGCAAATTGTGCATTTCGAGCCATTGTCTGCCCTGAAAAAGTTGCTGACAGCGCAGATATTGCGCACAAAACACAACAAGCAAAGATGTCCACAGATATATGAGGGTGAATCAAGTGCATAGTGTAGGGAACTTTATATATATATATATATATATATATATATATATATATATATATATATATATATATAATATTATATATATATATATATATATATATATATATATATATATATATATATATCAATGATGGAATTGGGAAAATTCCAGCTTTAGCATTGTGTAGGCACGCGTATCGCAATACAACACTATCGTTTGATCGGATTTAAACCCCCTAATTCGGACCAAATCGTGTCCAAGGGAACAATTCCGTCAGATTCTGAGTTAGGGAAACGTGGGTGACAAATCGACAGAAGATGGAGAGCAGCTGAGCATATGCCATCACAAGCTGACAAACATCATGATGTCGATGTAAGTATGGGTGCTGCGTGCGATATAGATGATGCAACTGGTGACGAACATAATATCGAGTAAGCGCTTCCTAGGAAGGCAAAATCAACACCAAAAGTGACTGCCCCCTAAAGTGTCAAGTCCGCCCACTAATTTTGATGAATGGGGCAGAAAGTGCCCCTTTCAATGAATATGCAGAGAAAACTCTGTGTATGCTGCAGAGGGCGGTCTTGCTCCAATCTTGCATGTTACAAATACAGTTGTTGGGATAATTATACAACCAATTGTACACTGAAGTAGAACACTAAGAAAGACATTTTTTTTATTAAAACGCATAGAAATCCCAGTTTCACTTATGGCATCAGATGCTGCGTCTTACCTGACTCTTTTCAACATATTCTTTGCTGTTTGAAAACGTTGACAGTTGAGCCCCGGATCCAAACATGACACGGGGTATGGCACCAGTGACACCTCTCCACAGGCCAAACACACCGTATTCCTTGAAAATCCCTCGGACTGCCTGAAAAAATCCTGTGTGCGTGTGCTGATGTCCGACAGCAATGATATCTGTGGCTTGGGACTGTAAATGTGTCTTGATCTATGAGAGAGAGAGAGAGAGAGAGAGAGGTGTTAGTCTGTTCTCATACATCATGTTTCGGGGGTTCTCCTGAAGAAATCCTACTCAGTGAAACATAAATTGTACAGGGGTTGTAGGCGGTGTGACCCGTATATCCCAACCACTGCAAAAACACGGAATCAAAGAGTTTTTGAATCTATCTTGATCTGAGGAAGATTTTAAATGACAATGAAAAAGGTCAAAACAACCTTTTTTAATCGATGATTCAATCATCTGGTATAATCAGCACCGACGTGAATGACATGCTACCAGACATGTCTGTACCGATTTGACTAAAAATATCAATCATGTCCCAAACCACATGGCCTAAATTAATACTTAAACACAGGTACAAATAAAGAAAACATCAAAAGGCAAGTAAAGCTTTAGATTGACTACGCCATCAGTTCATGCCAAAATTTGGGATATAAAACAACAAATGTGTTGTAGAGTAACTCTTTTATAATTAAATTATTGAAAAAACACAATATTCTCATGCCTGATTGTTAAATACAGTCAGGCCAAGTGCATAGAGATATTGCTTAATGGCAGTGTCTGAAGTGATCTTCCAATTTGATGACTTGAATTACAGCCAGTAGAAGCAACTCTACTGTCTATGGCTGTACAAAAGATCATTTTTGACACAAAATACTTTTTACAGGGTTTCTCTCGACTGCGCTATTGCACAAATTGCACATTTCGAGCCATTTTCTGCCCTGTAAAAGTTACTGACAGTGCGAAAATGGTGCACAAAACACAGCAAGCAAATACGCCCATATGATTGGTGACCCAAGCGCATCGTGTAGTGACCTGTAAATTTGCTGTTGTTTCTGCCCCTAAAATGTCAAGTCTACCACCTTATCTTAAAGGGCTATAGTCATCGGAACTGCGCTCAAAGGTCGTATGGGACCCATACGACCCATAGCAACAATGTATCCAAGGCACAATGGTGATTGATGACAGTTAAAACATGTCTGTCATAATCTATCATCATATAATTTAAATGTTGCAGCTATGATGATGAGGTGCATCTTGATATCTTTTACGAAATACATTGTTTGTAAACAAGAAACTCCCACAGGCACAGTGCCGACGACTATATCCCTTTAATGAATGTTGCAGAAATTCCACCCTTCAGTGAACATGTAGAGAAAACACTGTTGTTACAGAGGGCCTGGGTGACCATGGTCTGTCCATCAGGCAAATCTTACAGTGTTGTGGTATCTTTGGACTCTTTTCAGGACTACCAGCTGGCAATGATGTCAGAAGGCGGTGATCATCATGTATTCATTTCTTGCAGTTAATTGTCTACGGCCTAGAGAGTACTGATGGAGGGGAAATAATTTTTTGAATGGGTAATTGTAGGGTCAACCCACACGGCGTAACAAGTGATTGTACCACCAGTGCCTCAACATCAAACATACATACACCCCAGTATGTGATCGTTGGCATTCTAATGGAGCAGATGATTTTACACAGCACTGTACATTTTCCATTCTGATATTCATATAGTCCAGGGTCATCCCGGTGAATTTTACCACAACATATGAACAATAACATACAGGCAGACAAAGGTTTAAAATTGGCAGACAAAGTTCTGGGTCAAGGCTTGTGTCACCGGCTACGCCTCCCACTACTACCGGCCTAACCGATAAAAACACATAGCCCCACCGGTGACGCAGAGATTTACCAAGGTCGTGTTGTTTTGCAGGTAGGGCAGTTAAGTCGAAGTGCCGAAAAACTTTGCTTGAATTATCGTTTGCTAAATATCTGCAAGAGACGACATAACAACTAACATTATAACCCCTCCCCAACTCCTTAGAAACTGAACATACACTTCATACAAGTTACCACTCTCAATTTTTATTTACCAGATACATAGGGCTTCCTACGACCGCTCCTGCGCTACCAGCAAAGGCGCCCGCAACGACACTCCTCCAATAAATCACATTACCATCTTTATCCTTCACTAGTCCAAAATTCACTAGGCACTGGAACGTCCCGAGTCTGGTGCCGTTCATTAGGAATTGGTAATACAGTGCTGGGACAAGTCCTTTCTGCAGAGCAAAGATCCCATCCACTCGCCCTATCGTAAAGAAAGCGTGGAAGACATTTCTGTAGCTCTTTACATACGTGCCTCTCGCTCGCAGTTCGCCTTGCAACTGCATGCGAGTTTTCACAACTTCCAGCGGATTGGTGAAAAATCCCGCGCAGCAGGCAGCCATTCCTCCCAGCAGAAATTCCGACATTCTGTAAGAATACTCACGTAAGCTGCTATAATTATCAGAGACAGTCAAATATGCAAAAATGCTGAAATGGCTGATTTACACCGCTCATCATGGTGTGTCTGCAAATTGTCGATACCGCGCTATCTGATCTTAGGTCAAAGGGCAATCGTGACCGACTATCTTATTATTGAACAGGAGTGGGTACCTTCCCTTAGGTGGGTGAATACGCGACGGTGAAAATAGAGGGCGACATACACAACTTGCAACCTGCATCTCTAACGAAACGATGAAGTGTTTTTGCAAGACACTTTAAATAGGAAAAGTACAATAAAATTGATCTCTTTAAATCGAATATAAAATATTAAATAAGATAAATGTGTAAGCAATTTCTTGTACAGTTTGAATGACGGTCTGTTTCAAAATCTGATTTAAACACAAATATATTTATCTACAGTTCTCGATAATAGCGTCGCGAACATATCAATCAGGGGATATGGTGAACAGGTTTTTCACGTACTTTGCATGAGAAATTACGTGTTGTCTTCTGGTTTGTGAGCTTGAGAAGGTGTAGGAGAAGAAAAAACATCAGCTGTAGGTGGTATGTGGGGGGCGCCTCCTATAGTTTCCTATCAGAGAACAATCTGCCTGTGTACTTCAACGACAACGCACACTGGTTGTGTACGACTGACTTGAAAGATCATGTGCAGTAACTTACAAGCTATCACAGAATTAAGTTTGCGCAGAGACCAAAGAATTAAAAGTTCTTGTTTTAAATCTCTGAATGGGTTGTGATTTATGTAACTGTTGAATTATTTTGATGGCTCTTTGGCACTAAGCTTACTGTTTGAATTATCTATCTCCTTGAAACCAATACTGACCTATGGAATTAGCTCGTGGGAACGAGTGATTGAGAAACGAAAATGAATTACTGTCATTGTGTTGGGTATAAAACTACGAAATTGTGTTTGCCAATTGCATTGTCAGACTTCCAGCCACATAGTTCTAATAAAACAAATTTGATTTTGTCGTAGGACTATACAGATTTCACCGGAGTTTTGTACAAATCAGTATGAACTCACAATTGGAATGTGTCTGTTATATCTTTTCGGCTACAATTCAGACAATGCATGCTCTTCGGAAAAATGCCCGTGTCGATCAGGAGGAAATTGCGCATGCCCTGTGTGGCCTGTTTGTATGTTCCAATCACTAATCTTGCAGAACAAAACGATGACACAATGCATGCCGGAGGTGTATATTTGCTACATCCTTTGTCAGTGTACTAAAAATGGAAAAAAAAGGAATTGCCAAGTGTGTAATTGGTAGACCCCGGGGTCAAAGAACACGCCTTTAATGCCACACTCACCAACACGTCGCAAGAATTGGAAAAAAATGTATGAACAACCTCTTTTAGGACATCACGTATGGAGCAGAAATGTTTAGATATACAACTTTAAATAAAAAGGGCCAGTAGTTGTAGAGTTTGGTGACTTTTTCATTAATGTCGTTGTGTATGTCGACTGTGTTCTTGTTCTACTCCTCAAAGCATGCTAAAAAACCCAAACTAATTAGCTTGTCAACGCAGCGTCTATACGTGCAAAATTGCTCTGTTATTTTTAACATTTGAATATTCAAGTCAGGACCAGAATTCACTCGTCAAGATAACAATGCAGTTTACACGTGTACAGGCTGAATTGACGAGTTGAATACTTGTGTATCTCCACATGCGTTAGGAAGCGGAACAAGAAATTATAGTTGCATAATTATGGTAAAATGCACATCGGGGACAGATATTTGGATAATTTGGATTCTAAAATTTTTACAATTGTTTTGTTCTGATCCACCAGATCAACCATTTTTGGAGATTTATTTGAAAGGTCTTCGAGTAGAAAAAATCACGTAAAGGCCTAATTAGTTTATCGAAAATCGAATATTTTATTTTTCCCCTGAACAGAGTTTACACAGAGGTGGCGGCCATTTGGAATTTCAAATATCGATAACTGTTAGGTACCGTAATAGGTTTCTCTGGTACCAATCTTCGCACGGTGACCCCCTGATTTTTATTCTTGATTTGACAAGAGAATGGGTGACAGTTTCATGAGGAAAGTTTAAGCACAGGTTTAAGTCTTTCACGTTCAAGTACGCGTAAAAAACATCAAAAGTTAGAGCTGCTGGTCCTTAAAACGTTGCGAAGTCTATCCGATTTGCAAGTCAGATACAAAATCCATTCGACGAGTGTAGCTGTCGACTTTAAAAACCATGTTGTAGCTAATAATCAGTCGCCCAGAATCCTCCACGGCGCTTGGTTTGTGTCCCTGAATAGCTGAACAATGGAAGTTTTGGTAAGCAATGCTGCAAAAGGGAAAACTGGTTACATTTAAGAAGTGAGCGCCAAAACAGTACAAATCGCCACAAAGAAATAACAAGTACAAATTGCTGTTATACGGTTGTATGGCTTTTCTTTGGCGATCGCCACCAGCTATCGGCTTCAGCAGGCAACCGTCCATGTAACCACGGTCATTTTGTGGAGTGTCCGTGATGTAAATTATTTGAACTGTGACATACTGCAATGTCATTAACTGACTTCTGAAAAGCAAACACGAAATATTAAACAGAACTTCTAAAAATGTTCTCTTCGTGTGGATGGCACCAACAATGAACAACGTATCATATCTCTGAAATGTGGCCTCTCTGACCCCCAAACATTTTGCCCGTTCCACCTTTATGACGGCACACGCCATCTGAGATAAAGGGTTGAATTGTTTTAAGTTGTGAGAATCAATGACAATTGTACAATGTAGGTTTATCTCACCGAGATGCAATTAATTTTCTAGTGCGAGTGTCAGTTACACAAGGAAATATTGAGATTGTAAAAGAATGCTGTTTAATAAAAGCACGACTTTATGCGGATTTTATGTGTTGTTCCATACATCAATGTCACCTTTGCACGACCTTCCTGGTTTTTGCCCCCGCGTTGACTGTTTGTCGTTACTCATGGCTACATATCATGTCGTTGGTATGCCCCAGGTGAATTGGCAACGCCGCGTTATAGGAAGTAACAAAGATATCACCAGTTTTTGTCAGATATTTAATTTTACAATTCTCGCTATTACAACTGAGCTATTGGACACTCGATTTTACTCCAAATTCAAGTTTATTCGCCCGAAAACAGAATATGAATGGAACGTAATCAAAAATAAGCCTGGCACGGCGAGTACAAATTGCTATGATATTTTTTCACCTTTGTATTGTTGCCACAAAAATCTGAATATGAAAAAGATCTTAGAGTTCTGCTTTCATAAAATACACCCCGGGGACAAATATTTGGACTCAGAACTTTTTACAATTCTTTTCTGATCTACCACTGTGAGGGCTCATTTTAAAGCTCTTGCAGTAAGAAAACTTTTCACTGTCTCAGATTTTCCGAAAATCGAAAATGTTATGTTTTCCATAGAGCTAAACACATGGTTGGCAGCCATTTGATTTTCAAATATCGCTAAATGCTTGGTAATTTGTTTCTCTAGTATCAGAGTTTGCACGGTGACCCCTGATTTTTATTCTTGACGTGGCAAGAGTATGGCTGAAAGTTTCATTAAAGAAAGTTTGAGCAAAAGTTTAAGTCTTTCATTTCGAGAGGCATACCACCTTTACCCGTTCAAACTAATTCTCTGTAGACAGGTCCATGATCACCACTAACAACTATAGTGATTGGAAAGGGGAGGGGGGGGGGGGTTACTGCAGTTGCAAGTTGTCGCTCTGGCTACTGCTGGTCTCTGGAATTCAGTATTGGGACAAGAATAAATGGGCTTTTGGCCTAAATTTGTTATCTCCTTACTTGTAGCTTGCGATGCTGTGCTTCCATGAGCGGCATAAAGCTAGCGCTCGCGCTTTCAAAAGATTATCTGCACCCTTGATGTTTTTTTTCTCCAAAATTTTTGTCCCGTTTTGTAAAATATTAATACAGTCTTGTATTCTAATCCTAAAATCACGTCAACTTGTGACACTATTCAGCTCGTCAATACAGCGTTTATGTGTCCAATGTCCGATGTTACTGTTGACAACTCAATTTCAGTCCGGCCTGGAATTCATTTGCCGACAAGAATATCGGACACTGTACCCACAATGCATCGTGTTTACAAGGTACATCATTTGCATATTAGCATATACTTCAGTCAGTTGAATCAAACAACATACCTGTGTTCTAGGACCAAAATGACAATAGCATGATCAAAATTTACAGCTATTTTGTCGGGGACAGACATTCGGACTCTCAAACTTTTACAATTCTCTTCTGATATACTACATGTGGGGGTTCATTTTAAAGCTCTTGGTGAAAGAAAACTTTACACCGGCTTAGTTTTTCCCCATAGAGTTAACACAGGGATGGCGGCCATTTCGAACTTCTAATATCGGTAAATCTTGGTTAAATTGTTTCTCTGGTACCAAAATTTGCACGATGACCCCTTATTTTTATTCTTGATTTTGAAAGAGAATGATTGAAAGATTCCTTGAGGAAATTTAGAGCAAAAGTTTAAGTCTTTCACCTTCGAGGTGCATACTACCTTAAATATAAAAGTCAATGCTGTATTTAGTATAAGGAAAATTTGCAATGGTTACGGTGAAATTCATGAACAAGAAATACAATATTTTGCATCAGGAGACGAAAAGTAATTGTAGCTTTCTGGAACAAAATAGGGAAAATATTTATCAAGTTACAAGTGTTGTCCCTTTAATCTGTGTGTGAGATGGTTCTTCAACGCAAACAGCGAAGAGTGTGTTTTTTTTGGTGCCTGGTTAACCCCGACCCAATTATCAAAGTCCAACCGACTATAGGAGTACATATACTGGCCCAGTAGAGTCAGCTTCAGCGAGCACTAGTGTTTACGTCGTTCACTTGATTGGGCTAAATTTGTTTGCACCTCAAGGTCAGTAATTTACTTGTTTACACTGAAACTTGTTTCTGTTTTCTGTCAAAGGCGTCCGTCACAAGTGCTAAGAGATGAGAAACACGAGATGCTATGTTTCTTCCCGTTTTTTCTGACTTATCGCCCGTTTGCTTTATTTTTGAACAATTTCACTGAGACTACTGTTTTACGAAGAATGAAATTTGACCAATCAAGAGAAGGCACGATCACTTCCCCCTCGGAGACTACCTTTTGTTCGGTTATCTGTTCTTGTATGCATTTTTGCCCCCGATAAACCCCTATCCCACCGCTCGTTCAAAATGTCAAACCCACCGGTTTCAGTTCCATCAACGTGCACTTCACATGACCCGCCACTGCACGGCGGAGAGGAGATCGAATACACTCTCTGAACTCCCTCACCAAAAAAATAGTGCAGGTGACAAAAGGAATGTGTCTGCGACACCCTAGAAGCAAGAACATGTATCTATTCGAGTGGGAAGGATGGAAGAAAATTTTCTCCGAAATAGGAGAAGTGAAAGCTAGTTACAAAATAAAGTATTATGCATTTAAACCAGTAAATGTCCGTTTTTCGTCCGCAGAAAGATGGACACAAAAATGTAGTGTTTTGCAATGTTTCAATTAAGCTTCCTCAAAACCACAAGTAGCCAAATACAACTATGTTTGTGGACATGTTTTGATTATTCTCTGCGAGGTGTTTACTCAACATCTAGTTTACCGCTGGCGGCGCTGTTGTTGTTGTTAGAAACCACTTGATTGATTATCAATGAAATATTTCTACTGAAATTACAGGTTGTAATTTTGAAATTCGGACTTCTGCTTCCCTGTCGAATTTTAACCAAGGATGAAATAAACTTCTCGCATAGAGGGGACAAGGACATGTAAACTGTGTGACCGCCTGCTAGCTTTATGGTACACCCTCCTATGGAGGTGATTCTACCATGCGTATGATTGACGTAGCACTAGTCCAGAGCGGTTAAAACTTCAAATTTGCTCTGAAATTGTGAAAAGAAATTTTGCAGCAATTAACATTAAAAGATTTACGGTAAAATGGAAAAACTGTCACAAATAGAATGAAGATAATTTACATCATTCCTGGTACAAATTCTTGAACAATGCTCGTTGCAATGGAAACGAGAAAAAATATGTTGTCGAATTTCAACAAGAATGAGTGAATGTAGGACTTCCTGTACTGTCGGTAAAATTAGCCCGGACAATTTAATGATTTAAATATTGCATAGAATAAACGACGATAATTAGGTTGACTTTATCATAGAAAAAAACGCGCTTCACTTGTCAACAAACTGATGAACTAGGCCCTAGGCCAACAAAGAACTGGTAGAATCTCGGTTACTCGGGCAGTGATAGCTTTTGCACGGAAAATCGATTCGAGACCTGATTGATAAAACTGCGAGAAGTTTACTTCCAAATGTTGTCGGCGATCTCTTGACCGCTATGCCCACTAACGCTGTTCGATGTCTTTGCCATTTTACATCATTTCAGTGGGACTGATTTCTGATGACGTCACAGTTTATGCCAGGGCAAAAATAAATATTTGGAAGGAAAATTCTGACGAGACTTTAGAAAGTTTACAGTAATGGCGAATGGGTGCTTATAGATCGATTTTATGATTGAAACTAAAGTGACATCTACAGGGTTTTGACAACTTTTACCAAACACACATGCGCAAAATGCCCCAATTTGTCCGAATATGATATCGCGCGTGATGCATGCTCTATAGTAACCACAGTAAAGCGCAGCATAGATGCCGTATAAATCGCCAGAAAAACAAAATCCCCACAAAGGCACCAAAGTCTGCGGCTACTTGTTTTACAGAAAGCTACCGGTACTCGCTCGTTCCACTTTTTTTTGTTTATTTTTTTGAAAAAAAAATCAATACAGTTAGTTTCGGATCTGTTGATTGGCTGCACCGATGAATGGAAGTGAGCATTAGACAGACAGGTTGCGAGAGCACGGACTGCTTGTGGCAAAATTTGGGCTTTCATCGTCGACATATATTGCGTTTTCGCGTATATTTTGCTTTCTTGTAAAGTGCATAGTATAATCGTTTTCTGTATTGTTGCAATGTTGTCGTCGGCGAGTTGTCGGCCAACTGGCGAAATCTGAACACGTTGGCCCCTGGCACACACATACACATGGCTTCTGCGATGTTATATTGACCCGCAAGTGTACATACAGTCGCCCGGGATGCTCACCTGTAAATTTATAGCCCGAAGGTCACTTTGAACTTATAGCCCGAAGTTCAAAGTGACCCAGTTCAAACGGAACAGTTATTTATATATAATGGGACATACATGTACTTCCACTCATTGTATACGGCTGCATTTGAATGCCTATGCTATTATAATAAACGGAGCCAAACTGCCCATTCGCAAGTAGCTGCATGTCTGGAATCGTACCCTAGATTGTCGACCGTCTAACCGTACCCAACCAGGCCAGGCCACCGTGCCTGGATTCACTCGGGGACAAGCCTGACACTGCACAGCGGACACGGTTGGATAGAAGAACCCACTTAAACTATCAAGCACGCAAGACTCTATTATTTGCTCGCAGCGCAATTTTGATGCTAATGTTGTTTGTTGGAAACAGCGACGTGCACTGCATGCCAACGGCGAACACAGCCCCTGACCCCGAACGAAAATAAAAAACCCACCCCGGCAGACAGGAACAACCGCAGTTTAGGTGACTCACACATTCTAATGATCGGGTACCACTCCACCAGTAGAACCATTTGCGAACGAGGTTATCTTGGGGGTATTTCGGGAGAATCAATGCTAAAACGACGGCGCGGAAGACACGTTTTTAGCATGGGGGAACTAATAACACGAATAGCAATACTGACACATCTAAAGAGAACTGAATGCTCTACGGTTGGGGACTTCCCCGAACGCAACCCGGAAGTCACGCGCCGGGTAATGGTACAGTGCGCCACCAACCACCAAGTGCTTGCTTTACAGCGGTCACATGTTGAATGGGCCGTGTATATAGTTTACGCCAAGTTTCACTTTTACCAATGCCTGAGTACCGCGCCTCTCCGATTTCGTTCCCATGCAAGAGCCGACGGTCGAAGTACCCGACGACACCCCCGGAACGACGACCCATGTTTCCCGAGAAACTCTCGTCTCCAGTCGCCCCGATAATTCACGGCCCTCCGCTGCTGCTGTCGCCCGGGCCACCGCCAACACCAACCGCTGAGCCGAACTCGTGAGTAAACAATAGCCATTGGATATACTTACAAACTCCTATGTTCATAAGCATCACGCTGTAACCTCATACAGACCTGAAGGGTCAATATACTGGCAGAAATGTTTTCCGCATATTATTTAATGTTACATCAGTTGGTTGAATTTTTTGAGTGGTCAAATTTTTATTTTAAACCATAGTTTCAGCGATTCGCACTGCATTTGGACACTTGCTACGGGCACCGTAAGGGGTCATTATAGGTGCATGAAATTTTACAAGGAACTTTGATACCGACACGAGGTCAGTTTTGAAATGTCTTTTAGTATCAATCTTACAACGGTCAACCCATGACAATGTGCGAATTTTGCCTTGTATCAGCGGTTTTGAGGACAACAAATTTCTGCGCAACATAAATCATGAACGTGGTCAGCGATTTTTTATTTCCGTGTACGGTTGGTGAACCCTGTACGTTTTTTCTGACCGGGCAAATAGGAGATCAAGTCAAAATTGGACTCTGTCAATGGTCACGGTATCCCCTGTGCGAAATCAAGGCTTGTTCGCCTAAAGTTGCTGCTTGACGATACGGGTGAATCTGTCGTCGCCGACGGCGTTGCGCGCCGCTTCTTTCGCAGGCTTACACATGCATATAGTTGAGTCGCGGCGAGAACCACTCTACAGGTGAAAGCGTCATTTTGCACGCACAGTAGGCCTACATGTCAGCGTTCTGTATACCTTAGTGGGCGTACCACTACCAGCCGAGTACTCAAGCGCGACAGTCGTGAAAATTAAAAAACAAGGCGAAAGAAAATGACAACAACGTAGAACAAAATCCACCGAGCACAAGGATATTTTGGCTCAATGACATCAACACTAGCCGGAATAGACGATTCAAAACTTACATCAGCGTGGTATCGGGGTTTCAGTTACATGGTCTCGTTGTTTGCGGAACTCACTCGCTCAAGCTGAACTTACGAAACGGGAATTGAAATTAATACCTTCCATACCGGAGAAAAGAAATGACACAATTTTCAGCGATTAAATAAATTAATAATTAAAGAGCATTGTTTACAGCGTGTGCGTCCCATATCTATGGGCTGCATGTCGTCTGCTGGGCGCGTGGCTGCGTCAAGGTCAAGTTTATATCCATTGAAGGCGTTTGAATTCGAGGGGAAAATCGGTTTTTAATCACCGTGTTTTTTTGCTTTTTTAAATATATTCCAGCAAAGTTTGTTCACATTAATTTTCAGTCACGTGATTCATGTGTGGGCTCAGCAGTGAAGACTTGTTATAGCGCAGACGACTACTGACCACAACCACGGTACAACAGACTTGTCGTCTGCGGTGAAATGCCCCTGCATACGTATCGGCTTTTTTTACCATATTGCTGAGTCACGCCCACTACTATCACTCACGCGGCAGAACTTCGCCGCTTTCGGGAACATCTGAAAACTTTTTCGACGACCTCGTCGTAAACTTTGCCTTCCGTCACAGTGCTGATATGTCGCTGATTTAAGTAAACCCCCTGCCGTGTCTTAAACGTTTATCGGGTTCACTGCGGGAAGTAAAGCGCATTTAATCTATGTGCGATCGTTTTTAATGATAGCAACAGTAAATGAAATATAATTGCCTCAATGATCCACCATATTTCGTCGAGTATCTCCTGCGCACACGTACCCTTTAATTCCGTGACGGGTTGTGTAGACGATGCGAGTATATTCAATTTCCTGTCCTCTCGATACGTATGGAAAGACAGTAGCGTACAGAAATACCTCGATCAGAGGAGTTGTTTTGTTTTCAGTCGCTATAGGATATGCGCCATCTCGAATGCTAAATCACAAACAAGTAAACAAATCAAATGCGTGATCACAAGTATTGCCCTTGAGTGAACCGAGAAAGATCCTTCAAACAGCGAAAGCACAGCAACGTTGATTGAATTTAATTTAAATATACGGTGCAGACTTTTCCAGATGATATATTCCTGTTTTAAACTCATCTAATCCTGTCAGTCCGACATTAAACTTCAAAAAAGTCTCCAACGTTTATTGTGCGTAAATTTGTTGGATATTTTTGCAGACCAAAAAAGAGTATCGGTTGAAAATGCATGCTGCCTTTTCAATCACTTTTCTCTTGTACGCCAGCCAACACATGCATGTTCTGATGAATGGCAGCCATCTTGTGACAAATTTGAGAAGTGTTGTTTTGTATTACAGGCACCGCAAAATACTTATTTATCGGTCATTAAAACTTATTTGGTTTTGTTTATTCATGCTGTACATTCTCCGATCGTAATATATCTAGTGAACCAGAGATATGAGTTGACGCGCTCGCGTCGAAAACGAAACTGTTTTACTTCTGCTTATACACTTTGCCCCCCTGCCCCCCAAAAACTAAAAAAAAAAAACACAAAAAACCCAAAAAACAAAAAAACCTTAAAACATATTCTCTTCACGGTCAAGGTTAAACCATCCGGGGACGCTATACAAAGTTTTTGATTATAGAAGCGAGTGTCACCAAATTTACTTGTATTTTGATTCGGGACGAGCTGTGCATGCTCTCTCCATGTTACATTTTTTGAAAAAGTTTTAAGTTTTCAAGAATAAGAATACACTTCAGTGTCTGTTTTTACCTCTACAATTTCAAAGCGAGTCCACTTATAATATAGTAAACCCAGAAAAGAATTTTAAACTTTTGACAGTCCGATTGTCTGTCTTCGAAACGCTTTTTTACCCACTACACCGGTATACGCGGTATGATCACAGCTCGAGTTTAACGTCGGCGTTCATGTCAGCCCAATCATTATATCATCCATGTGTTGATAGAAAATTTGTCAGATGACAGGAATAAATCAACTTAATGCAGAGGGAATGCTAATCCACTTCTGTTTTCAAACGGGGATGGGTGGGTTGGGGAGGTGGAGCCATTTTCTGAGACTTGCAACCGATAAATGAGAACATTCCGGTTCCCACGCGGAAAGAGTAAACATACCCCTCGGGTGTACGAGAAAGATAACCAGACGTAATGTCACGGTAGCGTCGTCTTCGCCACCTCACTCCTCACTGAAAAATCAAACAAATACGCTCACGGGAAAAATAACCCCAGACTGCTCTTTTGGACATCCGAAAAGCTTAAGTGGCCACTACAAGTACACATTTGATTCACTAATAATCACCTTTAGTCAATTTTAGAGCCCAAAATCAAAATTTCTATACTCGATGCCGAGGACTCCGAAGGACGGTGATCGGCGATTCGACCCACGCGGCGTGCTACCCGTATGGCTGGCCCCACAGATTCGCCTCAATACTGCGAGCGACCTTTCAGTCCCGTTGGAGCGTGATGTGATAGATTTGAAGACTAATTTTACTGTCAAAATAACAATGAGGCAATATTAAGTGTTAGGAATTGGCAATAAATCATAAACTGTCATTGTCAAGCGACGGTTCTCCAATCGCATAATTCTCTCTTCAGGAGTGCCCCAAATTTATCACTTATGACAACCCATTCCCACTATCACTAAGATGTCCCCGTCGCACAGAGATAAACTGTTTATATTATTTAGTTTCGATGGGCACAGCTTCCTGCCTAAGTTTTAATAATCAGACATCTATCGTAATTTTATGGAAGTTTCAATGATCTTTGATTACATGAGGTTTTAGAAAGTGAAACTTTTCAGAAAAGTAGTTGTAAGTGATCACCACCGTGACATCGACAGAATTTGATATTACGCTAGAATGCACCTCGGGGACAGATATTCAAAATCTAAATTTTGTACAATACATTTCTGATCTGCCACTTGTGGGGACTCATTTTAAACTTCTTTGAGTGAAATTTTTCTCACCCTATTGGTTTTTAGTTATTTCCAAAATCGATAATTTTATTCCCCCATTGATTTAACACAGGGATGGCGGCCATTTTGAATTTCAAATATCGGTAAACTTTGAGTAATTTGTTTCTCTAGTAGTAGTCTCATACTGTGCACGGTGACCCCTGACTTTTATCCTTGATGTGGTCAGAGGCTGAAAGTCTCACATAAGAAAATTTTGGCCAAAGTTTAAGTCTTTAACTTTGCAGGCCAATACTGCCTGAGCGGATGGTTCTCGCTGATTTACTGATGTGTAAAAATGCCACAAAAGGTTATAAACTTACGCAATAAAAAAGTGCGTGAAAGCTCCGATTTGATCCCATGCTGCCATTTTTGCGCAATATATAAGCCCCAAAAAACAGTGCCAAATAAATATTTGAAAATCAAAGAATTTTATTTAAGGTTGAACGCGCCTCAAAATTGAAAGATCTTCAACTATTGTTCAAACTTTCCGTAACCAAGAGTATAATTCCGGGGTCACCGTGCAAAAATTGGCGCTAGAGAAACAAATTACCCAATATTTACCGACACATGAAACTCACAACGGCCACCATCCCTGTGATGACTCTCCGGGGGTTGAAAATTTTCGATTTTCTCAAAAATAAGCCGGTGAACGCTGTATTAACTCCATGATCTTCAAAATGAGCCCAAACAAGTGGTAGACTGAAACAGTAAAACTTTGAGAGTCCGAATGCTCACCCCGAGAAGCATTTTACCTTAAGATCAAAAGAGACTTTGTTACCACATACAGCTGGAAACACATCAGCGCGCCTCTGGGACGCGCCGCCGACCCCAGAGTCTGCTCTCTGACTCAAAGGCACATTCAACACTCTTCATGCATTGGTTTAGAAATTACTCAAGTTAATTTCAAGAAAATCGTAAATTGACTCAAAAGAAGTCAACCTTCTTAAAGCTTAGAGGTGGGATTTACTGACAATATGGTCATAGTGCGAACGCATATCACTGGCCTTGCCTTGGAAATAAGAACATTCCAATGGTTGCCGGGTTCTGTAAAGCCAAGCTAGAGCTGTTTGATAATTTCTTATATCATTTAACGTAATGCAGAACCGAATAAACTGTAATGCGTTCCCTATAACACAACAGACAATAGATTATTTTGTGGAAGTGCCTTTTTCTTTTTTTTATAGTGCTTGAACCGAAACAGGGTTTGTTTACCACCACAAAATTTCTCATTGATTCAATTTTATGCGAATTGTTTATTAAACGACTTGCGCGGAACCAGTTCTAACTTTTGATGACCCTTTTTGACGTTTGGTTCCTTGTTAAATCCGCAGACTTTTTGATCTCGGGTCTGTAGAAAGCTCCCCACTCTCTCATCCAGTGAAGATAGCATGTATTTGTGAGGTTTGCAATGAAACTGTTGATAAACTGCTTCCCTTACATTCGGGACTTATTGGCATTCTGTAAATCCACCATACACTCAGATGTCGCATCATGGTAGGATGCGACCCTGTTTCAGATATGCGGACTGCCAAACCTGTACAATACGCGTTTGGTATACCATTTGTAGGGGCTCATTTTGAAGCTCATGGGGAAAAAGAAAGTTCTCACCGACTTATTTTTGTTAAAAATTGAAAATTCAATTTTCCCGAAAGGGTTAACCCAGGAATGACGGCCATTTTGAATCATGTCAAATCTCGTTAAATATTTGGCAATTTTTGTTCCCGCCTTTTATTCATGTGAAAGCGAATGCTTTAAAAGTTTTTTTACGGAAAAGTTTTAGTAAAGGTTTTTAAGTTCTTATATTTCGAGGAGAGTATTTCATTAATCGTTGATTATATTCTTTGTCGTAGCTATTTTTCGAACTTGGAAATGTAAATGAATAAGTAAATAAATAAATAAACGGCAGTAGACAGCTCACTGAAGGTATTTAGCGCTGGGAAGACTGGCAAGGAGTTAAGTAAAGAGCAAGCAATATATGTAAACGGAAATTGTGTATGAATAAAATAACTTTATGTTGAATCCCTCGCACGCAAAATTTCAGCAGAAAAAGTGCTAAGGGATTTGGCGATGTAAAATAAGCTCTTTCCAGTTTTCACTCGTAAAAAAGGAAACAAAAAAATGTAAGGGAATAATGGGATTTGACTCAACGGTTTCTGTGAAATCTTAATCTGGAGCGAAATGGTTTCCCAGGGTCCAAAAAGTTAACAGTTTGAGGAAGGAAGCTTGGTACTTATCGTCTGCTGGCAGAGATTTTTTTTGTTTTAAGTTTCAACTCTTGAGGCTAGGTCGGTCATTGTGAACTTCAAGCTCATTTCGCCAGTCATTCTCTAAATACAGTCTGGTCCAAATCAACCACACTGTCAGTGTTTCTTAGAAAAAAAAGAGATTTGCATGACATAAGGACGCTTTTGGCAGACACGAGAATTTCCGAGAATATACAAAAGCTTCGTTTCGCGCGCTTACAAAGTGTCAGGCGATCTTTCGTTTCTCAGAAAGATTGTAAATCTTCAGGGAGAGATTGCAATCTTTTGTGAAAGACTTGAGTTTCGTTTGCGTTTATGAACTGGACAGAGAAACCAAGTCTGTTAATTGATTGATTGATTGAAGTATGAAAACAGTGGAATCTTGTTCGGTTTACGGTTACTGTTCGAGTGTTTGGTTAAATTTACGCTGTCGTCCTGAACATAAAGCACAGTTTGTAGTGAGCGTTTTTTACTGCACATTGAAACTGTAAGCGCTATTTAATTTTTTAGTACAAAACCTCCCATTAGGCAGTGATTAAAGGCCCTTCACTTTCAGAGGGATTGTAAATAACAGCTTGCAAAAGTGTGATTCTCATGACCCCCAGTTATTAAGTTTTATTTTTATCGGTGAGCTCCATGGTTTTTCCGTCGGAGCTGCTGATCTGACAAGCTTGGTTCTGTTGGCTGTGAAATGCACAGAAACACTTTAGACATGGCGGTCTCTTCAGTTAATGTGTTTACAACGTTCAGGTATCCGGTTTTTACATCCGACTTCCGGGTCTGACACCGACATTTTAATATTTTACAGTATGCTAACTGCAGTGCAGGGGCGGGCAGGCATCTTCAAACCGCCAGGCTGGCAGTCTGAACCCGGACCCCTGTGACGTCACTGTCATTCGATGAATCGAAACCCACGCGTTAGGGACACCATTCAATAAAGGCTGTGAATTGTAAACAGCTAAGGAGGAACTCGTAAAACATTTTAAAACAGAGAAACGGAGACATGATAATAATCGTGTGGAAGTAGATTTCACAGTTGAAACTCCGGTAAACAAACAAAACGGCGAGAACTCTCTCATACAAATATACCATTTCAACATAGTTTACATAGTACATGCTTGAGTTTCATGGCGAATATTTCATTGCTCCAATTATATGTCTCGCTGTAATGAGGTCAGACAGAAGTTGGTCTAAATTTCAACACCATATTTCATTTTCATACAGACCTACTTTTGGACGCAGGATCTGTATGCACGTAGCTCAGACACGTACACGAAATTTATTTCGAAGCTGAAATATTGACGAATTGCAGTCTCCACCATTCTAAATGACTGAAATTGGAACTTGCAGTGCCATATTTTATGATAAGGTCGGGCAGTGTTTACAATACTTGTGGAGTGAACGAGCGAATCAAAGGTCAAAGTCGGCCAAACTGTCGAGATATTTGAACTTTGAACTTTTTTACACCAGCAGGGGTCACGATTCAGTGGTACAACCGCTGTGGTTGGAGCAATGTCAAAATTTTGGTCAAGTCTGTAAAATGGTAAATTTGTAGATTGTCCCCTGCTATATATGTCGTTTTGTGGCCAGTGTGTGGGAGAGTTAATTAGATATTTTGAATCGGATTGGCTATGGCCTTAATTAGAGAAGAGATTATTTTTCGGAGCAAAATTGTCGCGTTGGGATTTCTGTTGAAAGAATCCATTTTACGATGAATTATTACAGACTACTAGCGCACACACTTTTTTCGGCATTACAGTGTACCACTTCTATATCGCACACCCAGGCCATTCAAATCAGCGGCCATAGAGAGCACTGTTTTGAACGTGTGGTCGCTTTCTGATCTTTGCTCCCAATGGCAGACGATGATTGTTTTGCCGTATTTCTAGCTACACAAGTCAGAAATCCATTTAAACTCAGCAAATATGGCGATCACTCAGGTTCACTTCTCACTGGAACTGGTTCATAAATATCCCATAAATCCCATGATTGGGGATCTTTCCTCGTCAATAAGTACCCCCCAAATCATATATATGTGATTTAAAGATGTTGTGTTTAAGCGTCTGAAAGTAGAATTTGTAAAGTCGATGGGACAATTCGGTCAAATGTCGGTATACCTTTGCACAAGGGCGGTACCTTTTCCAAGGTTCAGAAGGACAACCCGAAAAATGATGATGAAAATTACTCCGGGTGGATATGTTCACGAGAGTTGGCTATGTGTCAAATAGGCGTCTTTTCAGTGTCATGGAGTAGCCTGTTTTTATCAGAAAAAAGAAAGGAGGCGATGGCTTTCAAATCAATGTTGATACTGTACAGCTTGTGTCTATAGAAGTAAATAGGCAACTTGACATGAAGGGTCGCAGACGACAACCGACCTGTCGTAGCATTGTCAACTGAAAATTGTAGTCCATTTTCTTCTCTTGACAACCCTCGACAGATTTGTATCTCGTGAAACGCCCCGTGCCTTATACGAAGTTAAAATATACAGAAGTACAAAATCCTTGAGTAGTTTTAAAAATTTGTTGTGGCTTGCTCCCGCCGAAACATGAGACTGAGGTTGTAACCTGACGCGCCCACCTGTTAGATTCACAATATGGCCGCGCGAGCTCCACAAATTTTTCTCAGACCATTGCAGGACGACTTACCTACAGATGCAAATGGAAAAAAAACACTCATAAAATGGACCCACATTTGGTCGCTTTTTATTCCATTTGCTTAATTTTGCAGTGCCAGTGTGACAAAAGCATGCAGCTACTAGAAATTTTCTCGATTTCTGGAAACGACAAGACGGAAAAGGGTAGACCAGTCAAGCATGCCTCAAGCTGTTACTGTGATGTAGGTAAACAGTAACTCGAGACAGAATTTACAGCGTGGAGAACAGATTATCGTAAATAAAACTCGCAGTCTACATAGTAATTCCATCAAATATTTCTAAAATCAAAGAATCAACAAGGAAAGGAACACGTGTACACACGTAAACACGAAATACCGTCCTCGTAAGTTGAGTCATATGGGCTCGTAGGCCAATCCCCACGGAGCTGGCTCACATTCTTTATTCGATCCGAAGGGGGATTCGAAACATTCCGCAGAACGAGAATCTATAGTTGCTGTAGAGCTCTTTTCACCGCAGTAAGTGTTACCAGCTACTGGATGCTGGGCCATCTACTTCAAACTTTTCGCATCGTCGCAACGTCAACGATTTCAAACAAGGCCGGTAGAAATGTGTGTGTTTGCAACATGTGTGCAAAAAGGCCGTAAGTTCCCGCCATATGGGTGGTGTGTTGCTTTCTTGACGTCTATGATATTCATTGGCGTTAAAGCAGAGCTTATAGTATATTAGGCAAGTTTACATCTCAGAACCATCTCAAAAACACATTTCTAAGGTTCGGGAACCGGCTATTCTGGCTTCCACCTTTGTGTAGGTAGCTATTCAGTCGAGTTGTTTACATCGACGACATCAATAATGAACATACTTCAGAACCCGACCTTATCGAATTTGAAGTCCGCCACACCTATCCCAAAGACGTGCCGGTTACCAGACAGTTTTGTTTGTGCGAATCATTTGATACCCCAATGTGGGTTCGCAGTAGCCTCGCTGCCGATACAATTACGCTACGCCCCTTTCATTTCGCTCTGAATTTTCGCGCCATTTGTTCAAGCTTTTCCCCGAAAAGAACCCGCCATTCCCCGCCAAAGTTACTGCAAGAAAATCTGAATATCTAAAAATCTGATTAAAATCACCTTTATAAAAGCAACGCACTTAAACCACATTTGCATTAGTATTTTATTCACATAAATTCCTCAATCATCCGTTTTTTCGGAGAAGTTTTATCCTGAAAATTTTGCGCGAAGCCCTTGACGCTTTAATGCTCTTACAATGAAATGGGTATAAAGTACTTTTTGACAAGTTGAACGATGTAAATTATACCCATGTAAGTTGATCAGATACGAGGACAAGAACGCCAAATTGGAGCTGACAAGGTAGCCTGGGGCATGAGATCTTGGGTTTGTAAACAACCAAAACTAATAGGCAGTTGTAAACCCCTCCGTGATGTTTACATTAAAGTATTGATCGATCTTTAGGTACATATAATTTTTACAGTGAGTCATTTTTAGCGATTTATACATTGGACTTTTCCAACTTTTGCTAACTGCTTACACTTGTCCGGTCCTTTTGCTACATTCTTAATTGTAAATGATAAAAAACGCGTTTTGAAACAGCAAAATGAGTGTTTACCGAGAATGATGAAAGATACATTTGATCATTTTATGACTCATTTTTCGATAACCAATCATGTATCTGATCATTGCTTGTCATGGAGGTTCCATGCAAGCTTTCGGTACAACTGTCACGTGCTTATCACCCGATATTCCGTTGTGACGCGTAATGATTTGAACTCAATGGTGGCGGTCCACACTCGTTGAAACGTGGAGCAAATCGTTCTCAGCCCTTTTACACGGACGCATCAGGCGGGAAAATAGAACTGCCTTTTCAGGGTTTTTTTGGGAGATGATGGTCTGAACTTTGTGAGTACAGGATTTTAACCACTTGTATTTTGGAATACTTCCAAATATTTGGCTCCGTTGTGACTGCCATACAATGGCGTGACGTCACTTGCTTGAAGAGGACACTGCTGACATTAGCTCATTGAGAATCCTCGCTGTTCGTGACGATGATGTCATTATGACCGTTCCGTGTATATGCTCGGACATTATCTATTCGCTACTTCCAAGTTCTGCTGTATAGTCCTTTTAAAAATCTCGTATTAATGGAACGCAAAATGCAAATTTCGGTGCAATTAAAGTATATAGCCAACCGTATTTCTACATCGAACGTAAGCGGTAAGGTTTGAATGGATTTTTAGTTCGGTTTGTCGACATTTCCCACAAAATGGGACATTGGATACCGATTCGTCGCAAAAAAGTTTGATCTATCCTGATGCGCGGTAACATAACATAACAGAAATGACAAGCAGCGCATCGCTTCATATTGTCCAATCAGCGCTGTTCAAACGATATCTGCAGATACTTGTTGGACACGACAAGGAAAGCTAACCTCTGCTGACTGACTGAGATATGTAAAGTGGTTCGCGTGACTGGCGTGGTTCGCTTGGCACGACCTCTTGGATACTTGGTATCTAGGGTAGGAGACATTCGGGAGGGGCTTTTGAAATGCTGAAAGTAAAATTCATGATAAATTAGCTTCTCGCCGATAAAATGTGAATTATGGGAGGGGAAACAGTGCTAAATTCGAAACAAGCACGAGATTGTTACTCAACTCTAGGCATCTCGTGTAATCATACCGAGGATAATAGATACTGATTGTCTCGGTGAACGGCGCGGTATGTGATGAGCGGCACGCAACAGATCGTTCTGTCAACTTACGCCTTTGCGCAGTCTCAGAAAAGTCAGCGAAAGTAATGGATGGTGTCGACAGTCCGGAATGCAGACAAATAGAGCACTCAAGAGCTCAGGTAAACTCTCTTCGGCAGAGATGGTTTGGATAGATGCAGATAAAATGGACGGCCAAGTAGCTTCAGACATACCGCCGCACACACAAAAAGACACACATACGCAGACAAATAACGACAGAGCAGAGAGAATAAAATACAAATATAGATCATGATGAATATTGTAATATAATTGTTTTGTAATATAATTAACACCAATGGGACAAGTGCTTTTTAATCAGTTATTCTGACGAGTCACTTTGACTGTCAAGTTCACAGAGGTAAACTGCATCTTTCGTACAGCTCGGTCCTGATGAGTAGCTTTGACTGATGGATGGTAAGCCAGTCTATTTTCTGTCAACTATTCATTCACCTGAGTCGGAGGACAATGGTGTGCCAGTGACTGTATATATCAGTATGAGATGACATATTGGGACCATGTAGATGCTCCTGTTTTTTGTCTCTGGGAGTATGAGAAAACTATGAACATTTTTTCCCATTTTTAAACGAGCAATATCTGTACATAGACGTGTGATAATTGATATAGATCTACTTGGTAAGAATAGAGTGGTTACAAGTACACATGGGTACAAGAAATTTGAATTAAGAATTTCACCAAAAATGTTGGCACACTATAGATGTAAGCCTATGAGAAAACAATGAACATTGTTTTTCCAATATAATACTGGCAACATCTATGCATTTATGATTGATATAAATGTACTTGGTAAGAATAGTGTGGTTACAAATGCATATATATACAAGAAATTTGATTTAGGAATTACATTGAAATGTTGATTCACTATACATTGTATTGTATGAGGAAACTATGAACAATATTTTTCCAACATAATATAACACTAGGTAAATCTGTGTAATTTTTAGATGCTTGATTATTGATCGTAATGTACTTGATAAGACTAGCGTGGTTACAAGTACGTGTGTGCAAGAAATTTGATTTTGGAATTTCGCCGAAATGTTGATTCACATTTTAGTCTATGAGGAAACTATTAATAATTTTTTAGCAACACAAAACTAGCTAAATGTTTGACAATAAATATCAATGTACATGATGAGAATAGGGTATTTAAAAGAGCAGATGTGAATAACAAATGAGATATTGGAATTTTACTCGTGGTTATTTGTAATAATCAAAAAGTATTCTTTGAAAATTCAAAGGTCACATGAGAAATTATTTTTCAATTAAGATGTTATTGATATGGACTCTGACAAGCAGGGGGAGGGTCACTGTTTTTTGCGAATGAAAATTGGAGAGGGGTCAGTCACTCTATTTATTGCAAACACTTTTGAAAGGTCACTAGTTTTCACCCCGGGGCCTAAGAGTGCGAAGGGTTAATCAATCAAATCAGATGAAAATTTGGGGTTCACATCTTACGATTGATGAAAGGGAGGGGGTGTCAAATTTTAGCAATTTAGTTTGGAGGGGGTTGCTCTTTGCATTTCATTTGCAGCTTCAATTCCACCCTCCCCGTATAAGACGATTGCTCCCTAAAAGGGGTGTCGTCTGTTTTTCGTGAAAACGAGAACACAGAAAATGCAGTGATGTTATATATATCAACTTTAATTGGACGCAAATGGATTCGCTTTAATCTCTGTCTTAAGTATTGAATAAAGTAAAAAGGGCAGACGTTATTAGAATGTGAAGGCCCTCAAGTAAGGGGAACACTACTTGTCTAAGTTGGGACGATAATTGCTTTGAGAATGTGACTAAAGGCAAACCGTTTAGGCCTAAATGGCGACTTTGCGACACTCGTTTTCGACCGAGGTCGAAGTATTACTTTTAGCCGCGGGACAAGTGGACAATAAACATTTGTGACTTTGTCACCAAGATTGGTGACACATAAAAAGAGGAAAGTATAGTACATTGCTGTCAAGAGGTCACATCAATTTGTTGTAAGTCATTGTGTTGTTAAAGCATTATGGGATGCGGAGCTGTACACGTCAAAGTTCACACGGCGCGCATCTTCCTTGTATGCATCAATGTACTGTCGTCAAACGCTGGTACCCCGGATGTACCGAAAACGATGAAATCATCCCAGGCAATTGATTTGTATTTTGTCCCAGATTTCTCACAAAAATGTCGTGGTGGCGTCATTTGTTCTGTTATTTTAAGTTTTTAGCTCTAAAGATACAACAACGAACTTTAAAAAAGGAACAGGAATGTTTACGCACAGGGGTCATTCTCAGACAGGCAGCAAGTTGGCGCCGATAAGTTCATAACTGAACGACGGCACGGTGCGCATACGTCTGAGTGAACCTACGATAGTGACACGCACGTCTTCAGCTGTGCGCTGCGCACTGCCAGTTTTTCGTTTATTTTTTTTCTCGACTTGTGCGAGCGTCAGCAAAACCCTTTTCACTTTTTACCTTCATACGGATTCTGAGCGTGAACGTTGCCTATGTAGTTACAAATCAGTGACAGTGGTACTAGGTACGGAGTGAGTCACACACATCACTGACCAGGGCATGCGGGCAGTCGTGTATCATGGACAAGAAAAGGAACATAGGTCACGCCGGTGGTATAGAAAAAAATCAGTCCCACAGATACCAGGAATTACATTCTCCATAGCAGGCTGTATTGTCTCGTTTTGTGAAGGGTCGCGTTGATCCGTCATATATCTACCAAAACAGTTATTTTCGAGTTAAGGTCGACCTCTGACCTCAAGGGAACACCTTATGGCCTCCTCTACTACCAAGACTCGAATTCTATTGTATGGTTGTTTTTCTCTACAGAATGGTGATTCTGTTAGAGCTCAGACCAGATAATGAGCTAGGGTTGGACCATTTCACTCGTCGGGGTGTGTGTGTGTGTGTGTGTGAACGCTCCTTCTGAAAGTAGTAACAGAGCCATTAGAGACTTGTATGGGAGGCTGTCGCTAAACACGAATGTGTTTTCAATGGAAAGGTTTAGAAATGTGTGAAACATGGGACGAAAAGAGTCTTTGTGTAGAACAGAAATTTTCGATGGGAATACGCCATGTCAGAAGATTGGAGGTGTCGAAAGCTTAGCGGGAGAAAAATTCAAGGAAATTCATTTAGCTCTGACGCTTTGAGCAGCAGGTTATTTTTCTCTCTCGACTAATGAGTCTGTCACCCATGACGTCATAGAGGCGTGGCGTCGTAGTATTGTTGGGTGAACACTTCATCTGCGAGATGATTCATTTCATATTTGACACCTGGATTTTACTAAGCCGATATAATTGGCCATTTCTTCTCGGTGGTTCCGGAGGAAGGCAGTAAAGACTTAAGCTATTATTTCCTTGTTCTGATATTTTTAAAACTAAATTGTCAAAGAATATTCTCGGCAAGTTCGAGAGAGGCGAGAATGGCCCTCGCACGTTGCAATAACGATAACTGAGATAACTGATGTAACTTCTGATAGATATTTTTCATTATTTTTTCTAGAAAATAAAGGCATTCTTATTTTTCCACCCTCATTTGGCATCAGCCGTGTGTGCTCAACATTGCGAATTCTTGTCCGAATTAAAGGTATACAGTCACCTGTAATCTAAATATGCCCGTATATGTTCAAAATGCCCATGTGAGGGCGCTGTTTTTAAAAAGCGGCCACCCGCTTAAAATCTGATTGGTTAGATTTTCTCTTTCCATGGTAACTGTGGCAAAGTTGGAACAGGTGACAGTATACGTATACCTTTATATATATCTGGTCAGCACTAACACCGTGCATTACATGCAATTTCCGCGTGAATTTAGCAGTAGGACAAGAAAGTATTTTTCACAAACAAACAAAAAACCCAAAGTGAATGCATCAAAATTCAAAGCATTGAACGAAAATGTTTCAAATTAAACTCCCGCCAAAAATATTGTAGTGACGCTATATCCTTTCTGTATAAACGTGCACAATTATTCGATTATCGATTATTTGGTTGACAGGAAGACGCATGTCCACTCTCGCGCGAGGGGAACTTTCTTTCACGAAACATATAATGCCTTCTTTTGCGCTTTGACACTGTAAAAGGACTCGTCTTTCACGTCAATAAAAGAGAAATCACAACTTAATCAGGCATGTCAAACTTCGCCTAACGGTTACCTGAAATTTCATCTTACAGGGGTCAAAGGTCGCAACTTGCCACATGAATTTTTGGGGACTATAAAACAAGGCAGACGACTGGTATTGGGTACTGACAAGTACTATCAAAATTCTAACCACGTGACCTGTCGCATGTATTCGTTACCGCTCGACCACAATCGTGTGGTGGAATGCTGCGTGTTTCATCGAGCCGACATTTATATTGACCCTAATCTAACACCAGTACCGTAAAATATGAGGAAACAGTTGGTGTCCCCAACTTCCAACAATCGACAATCTATAAGGTCGACCAAACCAAACAACAACATGACCTATCAGAACAAAATGTGCAGATACTGATGAGTAGTCATGCAATATTTTCTTCAAAAACGAAACGATTAGACAAAAAGTAACAAGGCGAAATACATTTTATGCACAGATTTCTCCTAGTGATATGTTTACCAGGGCTATTAGGAAGAGAGCAATTTCCAAAGATATGGCAGTAAATTTTAGCACTAATCGGTCAAGCTGGTATTTATACCGCTTGTTTTGGGAGAACTATGTCGAGAGGAGCTTCAACTAATCGTACCACGCACAGGATATCCAATACAATATGTTGAAAATTTTAAATATAGTTTTCCGATTTCCTTGTGAGCATAGTTCTGATTCAAGAGTCGTGTTGAGACTCAGAAAATGTGTCGTTAGCATCAATCTCAAGCTCAAAATGCAAATGGTGCACACTGGCTGACGCACAGAAACACGCTCACGATCACGGCACAGTCGACCGTCAAGTCCCATCTGGCGCAAACTGCCTCCAACAATAACAATTTTACGGCCTCGCGGAGTTCATAGTACATAACAGTATCTACCTTTAGATCTGACATTTTGATTTTGGATTAAGGAAATTCCTGATTCGAAATGATTCAGTGCTATTTATGCTGCCGCAGAACTGCGCTTCAAACATTGGTATTCTGGTCACATTATGTTGGGTCTTTGAATCTTCGTTTCCTCCCTTTTATAAAACATGCGTTAAACTCATTGTACCACACACCAGTTACTGTTGTTACCTATGATTGGACAAAATTGAACAAAATTGAACGCAAAACCCCCAAATAAACAAATAAAACAGACAAAAAATGAGCTATAAAGGCATCTTGAAAAAGGGGAATGGCCGCTACATGCAGTCACTTATTGGTAATTTCAAAACAAAGACCCGCAATGATATTGCAGAACGTAGAATTTTGTTTACGGACAGAGCGAAAGAACGAAACCTGGACATTGCCAGTGGCACTTCTATGGCCTTGATGCAAGTTAAGCCCTTGAGTGCTTAATTGTTCCCGCCAAAATTTTAGTGCAACATTTTTAGCAATTTTTATGAATTTTCCTGTATATTTTCTAAAGATGACGAAAATTTACTTTGGTGCTCAAAGGGTTAAAATGAAACGGCAACGTTGGGAACTCGTGGGGCGGTATTTCACGTTGCGATTACGTGCAGATTGTGAGCAATCTGGGCTAAACAATGGAGTCTTTCGTAGGAAAAATTTGTCATGCGTAGAGTCCAGGGAAGTTTTATTTCAGAAGAACGTTTGTTACCAAGTACCTCGATCTCGAACTTGGATAGGGTGCCTGGACGTGTCCGAACCACTCACAAGGTCTTTCCGAATCTGTGAAAGGAGCAAAAAAAAACCACACAAACCCGCTAACAAATAAAATAGTGACGAATTTGCTGATTCTAGCGGAACAAGAACCAGGAAGAAATATGAATGATTGATTTATTTTCCAAAGTGACACATTTGTTATTGGTTTCTTTCCGGGCCGAAAGGCATTTTTATAAACTTTCCTGTACATTCACAGATATACCTGGGCTTTAGGACCTTATAAATTTCTCATCTCAGAGAACTGTCTTTTCATCTGCTGGTGCATAAATACACTTTCATATACTTTCATATAGATGTCCTTTAACGTACATGCCAAGAAAATAGAAACAATATTTGAAGTCATGTTTCTCAAATTTCAACCAAAACTGTGGAAGATTATCATTGTAAACCGTAATCAAGTCGCCTTTAATTACCACTTCGATGATATATTGTTACGGGTACCACAAGGAAATTTGCACTGGAACGCCCTCCAGACGTAGTGACTCACTTTTCCCTTTTTCATGGAAAGGTCTTTGTCCTTGGAAGTATTTTCCATTATGCTTCCCAGTTTCCGCTGTGTGAAAATTGACCAACTTCCCTGATTAGCCAGCAGCGTTAGCACCATGGGCCATTGACTGGGTGCAGCGTATACCAAGGTCACTCAAGGTCATACGTGGTTGAGTCATGCTTATGAAGTTACATATTCTGAGATCGAGACAACACAAAGAAATCTGTGGAGCTTAGTTCTCCTTTTGTCAATATCTGCTAGATCGCTGAAAGTTGTCGTTTGCGGGCTAATATTTCTTGCACGTAGCCAAACAATAAATTTGCGAAAAAAACAAGCATAAATTCTGTGACAAGTTTCGATGGGGAAGAAATGCCGAATTCCAAACATTGTTCATCTCCTTTGTCAAGGAAAAGGAGAAATTATTACGACCCCGGAACAAACTTCCTTGTATGGAATTCAATTTGCACATCTTGCTAGGTCCTGTACAATTCATTTAAACACAGATCAACTCGTATCACTGTAGTCCATATAGATTTTAAAGGGCCAGGAATATACCTAAACCCATGGTTTTAGTATAATCTGCTTTCGCCGTAAGGATACTCATTCTCGCCGATCCCCAATATGAATTACTGGAGTAAACAGTGCCGTAAACAAATACATGATGCATGTCTTCGTCCTGCGCATTGCTGATAACGATGATTACATCAACATCTACCAAGTTCTTCGAAACTTGACATTGTCATGTATGAAATTAATGGTTCCTGTTATCTTCGAACAAATGAGTAGGCCCTCAAACGAAGGTATAAATAGTATAGACACGCACCGAAACGGCATAAAAACAGCCTTCCCGCCCAGACGACAGCGTTAAGACTGCGGCTGGTATTTTCCCGGCCCAAATAACAAAATTCTGTCTCCGGACGAAGGGGAAAGACTCGTTGCAATGTATTGATGTGTTTTTAAATTAGAGCGTTGTGAATCAGTCGACGAACGAGTCGGAAATCTGAGCCACCAAATCTGAAATTAACCGATTTTTTGGGTTAGCGATTAAAAATAAGAGGGAAGTGTAATGATTTCCCACGAATAAAACTTCGAATTGTCTGGCGGGCCTAGTGAGATACCAGCTCATCGACTCCGTTGAACAAGGAAGTGACGCGAAGACACGACTTTTGGCTGACTTACCGTCAATGCTATCCATTCGACATTGAGTCTGGACAAAACATCGCGAAGGCAAAACGAAATTGACTGCCAGTGACTCTTTTTGATGCCATCCGAAAATACGCCATGGGCAAAGGAAAAACACAAGGAACTGTCAATATAAAGGTTTAATCATGTAAATTTACCTAAGTTCAGAAGACCTGCAGAGAGAAAAGGTTCAGACGTTAAAAATGTCAAGAATTTAATTTTTCAATAGAGTCTGCTTGCGTTTACTTATCCGATGTTATTGTTTACAACTGCATTAACAACGGGACAAGAATTTATTCGTGAACAGTAAGGCTGCATTCACAAACACCACTGGAGGGGGAGGGAGTGGGGGAGATTCCAAAAAAGAGTTCTCAGATTTTTTCAAATACCCCTCCTAACAAACTCGCA